>NC_047523.1:1069940-1232440 GCF_902827115.2 Pseudochaenichthys georgianus
CCAACACTACTGCAAGAGCACCATGACCTGCATGGGAAATATCATACAGGTGATGTAACTATGGACAGGGTTGGGAGGGTTACTTTGTAAATGTAATTAGTGCCTGAATACTGAATACATGGCTCTGAAAGTAATTCGAATCCGAATACAGTTACGTGTCTTAAAAGGTAACGTATTCAATACAGAATACTTTTGGAATACTTTATTTTTCCATAGCAGATGGGTATGTTGTGGTGAACAGGAGACACGCATTTTACTGTTTTAATGGCTTATCAAGAACTCAACTCAAACCAACATCTTGGTTCTGGACAGCTCCCTCTCATCTGCACCCGCATAACAACCAGCACCCAGACGGCATTCTGCTCCAGACCCCGCCCTGTTCTCGATCCGCACTGAAGTCTGGTTCCTGCATTCCTCACATCCCATATTGACTATTGTAATACCATGCTCTCAGGTCTTCCATCAAACTCCTCAATACACTTCAAATCATGAAGAACTCTGCTGCCCGGATCATCACCAAGTCCTCTGACCTCATCACCAAGTCCTCTGACCTCATCACCAAGTCCTCTGACCTCATCACCAAGTCCTCTGACCTCATCACCAAGTCCTCTGACCTCATCACCAAGTCCTCTGACCTCATCACCTCCATCCTCTGACCTCATCACCAAGTCCTCTGACCTCATCACCAAGTCCTCTGACCTCATCACCAAGTCCTCACCCCCCCATCCTCTGACCTCACCCCCCCATCCTCTGACCTCACCCCCCCATCCTCTGACCTCACCCCCCCATCCTATGACCTCACCCCCCCATCCTCTGACCTCATCCCCCCATCCTCTGACCTCACCCCCCCCCCCATCCTCTGACCTCACCCCCCATCCTCTGACCTCAACCCCCCCATCCTCTGACCTCATCCCCCCATCCTCTGACCTCATCACCACCTCCATCCTCTGACCTCAACCCCCCATCCTCTGACCTCACCCACCCCCCTCCTCTGACCTCATCACCTCCATCCTCTGACCTCACCCACCCCATCCTCTGACCTCATCACCCCCATCCTCTGACCTCATCACCTCCATCCTCTGACCTCACCCCCCCATCCTCTGACCTCATCACCTCCATCCTCTGACCTCATCCCCCCCCATCCTCTGACCTCACCCCCCCCATCCTCTGACCTCACCCCCCATCCTCTGACCTCATCCCCCCCATCCTCTGACCTCACCCCCCCCCATCCTCTGACCTCACCCCCCCATCCTCTGACCTCATCCCCCCCATCCTCTGACCTCACCCCCCCATCCTCTGACCTCACCCCCCCATCCTCTGACCTCACACCCCCATCCTCTGACCTCATCCCCCATCCTCTGACCTCATCCCCCCCATCCTCTGACCTCATCACCCTCCATCCTCTGACCTCACCCCCCCATCCTCTGACCTCACCCCCCCCATCCTCTGACCTCATCCCCCCATCCTCTGACCTCATCACCTCCATCCTCTGACCTCACCCCCCCATCCTCTGACCTCATCCCCCCATCCTCTGACCTCATCACCTCCATCCTCTGACCTCACCCCCCCATCCTCTGACCTCACCCCCCCCATCCTCTGACCTCACCCCCCATCCTCTGACCTCATCCCCCCATCCTCTGACCTCATCCCCCCCATCCTCTGACCTCATCACCTCCATCCTCTGACCTCACCCCCCCCATCCTCTGACCTCATCCCCCCCATCCTCTGACCTCATCCCCCCATCCTCTGACCTCATCACCTCCATCCTCTGACCTCACCCCCCCCATCCTCTGACCTCCCTCCCCCCCCATCCTCTGACCTCATCACCTCCATCCTCTGACCTCACCCCCCCCATCCTCTGACCTCATCCCCCCCCATCCTTTGACCTCATCCCCCCCCATCCTCTGACCACATCACCCCTATCCTCACCCGTCTGCATTGGCTACCTGTACGATACCGGATAGACTTCAAAGCCCTCCTGCTCACATTCAAAGCCCTCCACAACCTGGCCCCCACCTGTCTCGCTGACCTCCTACCCCCCCTCGCTCCCTCCGCTCCTCCTCTGCTGGCCTGCTAACTGTCCCGACCCTCCGCCTATTCACAATGGGGGCTCTGGCTTTTTATCTGCTCCCATGGAACTCTCTCCCCCTTCACATCCGACAGTCTGACACACCACATTCACGTCCCTCCTCAAAACCCACATGTTCAGATCAGCCTACTCCCTATAGTGCTATGTCTCCTGTTTCCCAACATGTTCCTGTTATAGTCCTTTTGTACTGACTTGAACCTTTCCTTAGAATATCTTATGAATTGTAAAGTGTCCTTGGGTGCTTTGAAAGGCTCCTCTAAATATAATGAATTATATTCTCTCTCTCTCTCTCTCTCTCTCTCTCTCTCTCTCTCTCTCTCTCTCTCAAAACAATTATGTAAAATACAGAATGTTCATTATATAAGCGGTACAACTTTATATTAAGGTACACAAATTCACCATCAACTGGTTATTAATCATTATAAAACACTTATTAATGCCTTATTCTACATGACCATATTCTACAAGTAATACGCCATTAGTTGAGAGTTTTTCCTCAATAACCCTCTAATTCTTAAATCTAAGAATATGTTCCCTATTTTAAAATGAAGTCTTGTTCATAACCAATAAGCTAGTAGTTTGACTCCAATTGACCTGAACAGGTTCCCTATTCTAAAGTTGCCTCCTCTTCACACTTTGTAAATACATTATAGCACACAAGTACTGAAATGCACCTCAACAGTACGTGAACAAAGTAGGCACACGTTGAACTATCTGTTTTATTAATGAACCACTGAAAAGAGGTTCAGACACATACCAAAACATGTCAAGTTTCTCCAAGGCTGAGAACAGATATGCAGCCTGTACTTTTTAATAAAAACAGCCATCCAAACTCTTTTGAGAGCCAGGGAATGAGCAGGCATGCTCCTTACTAATACAAGTCAATATATTGAGATGGTAAGTCAATATATTGACTTACAGGATTTTTTAAATTTGTTTTCCTGTGGAGCAAACAGGCTTCCATACAATACAGTTACTTGTTTTTTGTATTCTGATTATGTAACGTTGTTACATTCCGTTACAACCAGTGGCGGCCGGCCCATAGGGGCGCCGCCCCCCCCTCTTCCCATATGTTTGATTGTCATTAAATTAAAAATAAATTAAAAATATATAAACATTTTTTTAATTTTTTTTTATTTTGAATGAACAAGGTACATATATAGTTGGTATCAGTAAAATGTATAATCTACAATAACATCTCGTTTAAAATGGTGTTACGATGTCTAAAGTTACTGATAAGTCACAAGTTTCCTGCCTGGCCGCAGCGTGCATCATTACCCTCTCTCGTCCGGGCGGTAGAAAGGACCCTCAGCCAGAGCAGCAGCAGCCAACAAGCTGACTGTTGCTATCTGTAAACTATGCCGCCGAAACATAATTTCAGCCAATCAGCATCGTCAGATCTGATGCTCAAAGGGCGCCCTGTCAGCACCCTGGCCTGTGTGTCTGTGAGTTGTTTGGACTCGTATCCAAGGTGACGCTACAGTAGTTGTCGAGGATGGCTGGGTCTGCAGGTGGAGACTCCGGTGCTAGTGGATCGCCGGAGCTGTAGATTAACATGTACATGCTTACTGTAGTTGTAGGGCAGTGCCTGTAGCACCACGGAGCCTATGTGGGCAGTGCCTGTAGCACCATGGAGCATATGTGTGGGCTGGACCTGTGTGTTACAGGAAATGAGTGAGCAGAGGGTGGAGCTGTCGATTCTTGTTCAGTTTTCATCTTCCTCACCCTCTCAAACTTTGAGTTGTGCGCGCTGCTAAAGAGACGCGCTACCATGGAAACCAAACAATGGTGTAGCTGTGGAAGTGGAAACAGTTGTGAGTAAATCTGATTTTGTCAGAAATCGGGAGAAATATGACCCCGGGAGGAAACCGGGAGAGGGCTATGAAATCGGGAAAATTGGGAGGGTTGGCAAGTATGACACACACACACACACACACACACACACACACACACACACACACACACACACACACACACACCACACACACACACACACACACACACACACACACACACACACACACACACACACAGTCTCCTGATTTTAAAAGGGAATTAAATCATTTGAGTGTGCACCAGTGTTCTGCAGGTTTAACTAACCACACTGAAGATTATGGATTATCTCATATTTTTAAGCCTCAATTTGTCCTCCCCTCTAACATCACCATAAATCATAATTTAAGGGGTCATTTCTCAAAAATGTTTTCCGGGGGAGGATCCCCCCGGACCACCAAAACATATTTTCCACCAGCCGCCACTGGTTACAGCCCAACCCTGACTATGGATGTACAGAGAAAAGGCAGGGCCGTGTTCATTGATATCAAGGTTGCTCAGTGGAGCATACTTTTTTTGCCCAATGATGTCACAAACTGACACGGAAGTGTTGTACCACCGTTTGGCCAATAGTCACATTTGCTTCAACACCTGACTCACTTCCTGGGGCTGGGATTGAACCCCCACAGTCCTCCTGAAAAGAACATGGTTGTTGATGGGAAACAGGCCTGTCTGAGTTGTAATGACAGGACTCCCAGGTGACTGTGTTTCTACTCAAAAGGCCTTTGATCTGTTTTACATTGTCCCCTCTAATGTGAACACAGATTGGAGAAAGGAAGCCATATGGCAAACTGTCCCCTCCAATTGAAACAATATATGGCTGCCTTTCTGATTCCAGGTCTGTTTCATAATCATCTCAAAGAGCTGCACCTGTTAGCTCCGCGCTGTGTATCCGGATCTGCATATCTGACATTTAGATGTGACTGATCCTGATTGTCCCGATGATGGGCGGGTACTGTCCTGCAAACTATTACTGTCACCAGCAAGTCAACGGGTTCTAGTTTGCTCAGTACCCTGTTAAAAAGAAACTAAGGTTTCATGGGTGGAGGACTGGAAAAGCCTGATTTACAAGTTAGATTATTTCCCGCAAGGCTAATATCTTGGCCACATATTTGTTCCAAAAATGTTTTGTTTTTTACATGTACACTCGTGGATAGCAAATACAAAACATATATTTAGGTGATTACATTTTATATTTCACTAAAACATGTTTGCTGTATTGGAGTTCAATTTTAACTGAGTATACCAACACAGTCAAAAAGTCTCAAGCAGCTTAGTTATGTACTAATTGTATCTATGTATGTCTTTATTTGCTGCCGCTGACCTTGTGACTAGTCAGTATTGCAGGGGACAAAGGACCAAGGACTGTAAACTTGACAGATAATAGAAGATGTGAAATACTTTAGATGGAGCACTTTGCTTGTGATTTAAGGCCTTGAGTTACATTGACAGATAAAGTCACTTATGCCAATACTCTTTTTTCTGAAGGGGATGTGCATAACGCTGTCACGACACGACACCTGTCATTAACATGCACGCGTCAGCATGGATGTTTATCACTGTGGTCATTCATTGTCATTTGATACATTTTGAGGTCCTGCTAAATTAAGAGTAATCGTTATGTAATGGTATATCTAGCCGTTATATGATGGGTTGCTACTGAATTTTAACATACAAGAATAAAGATAACAACGAGTTGGATGTTACATGGTGATAGTGGTGGTAATAATGATAACATGGAGCAAGGTAAAGAATACAATACACATATTAAAGGCTTGCGCATTGTTAAATATGATTGCAATGTCATACCAAAGTCGTTGATTTGTACAATTCTTCTTTCCCACTTTGGCATTCTCCTGTTTTTGAGAGCAAGTCTGAGCACCGTGTTGGCCTCAACAGTCGTGTGCTCTGTGGAGAAAGGGCCAGAATTAGAACTACTTTAGTTTGAAGAAAACTGGAAGCTGCAACACTAACAATGGAGAGTTCTGAATCACTTATTCCTTTCATTTCCTGCTAGCCTATTAGCTGTTGAGAAATGATGAAAACATGTATATGTCAAGTGTCAAAGTACAAATCAGCATAGAACCTAAAGATGTGATATGAGTACCTTCCAATGGTGAGCCTGTGTGAGTGGGGGAATGGTTGGGGTCATAAGTACTGTAAACATCTTCTGTTGACTTAGCGCTTTTTCTCAGCTGATTTGAGTCACTCAATTTCCCAACACTTGATGAATTCTCTTTGTTGGCATACTCATGCTCAAAAAAATGTGCATCTATAATACATAACTATTGCAATTTGGTAAAATAAGTCAACAGTAAATAGGTTCTTAGTACTGAGTACTTACTGGTCATATCACTCAGTCTGTGAAAAGTAGTTCTGGGTATTCCAGGACCTGGAGGGAATAAATGAAACTGTATCACATATTTGTATCAAAGATGTTAAGTGTTTCTGAGACAGTGAACCTGAAGACATTTAAAATAAGAACATATCATAAATTGATGAGGCAATAGGCTGCAGATTGTACATTTGTATGTAAGTATAATTGTCTGTTAGAACTCTTATATGTGAAATAAAGACAGAAGAGATATTTTGCTAAAATAATATTTCAGCCTTATCTTAGCTTTTTAATGTTTATAATGTGTTTTATGCTCTTAATGTCTTTCACTTCCATAAAGCACTTTGAAGTGCTTTATGGAAGTGCCTTGGTGACAACATGACAATGTGAGTGTGTTACAAGTGAACCAAAGTAGAAGCTGCTGAGTCGGTGTCACACAGTGATGATGTCACAGCCGGTCACAGTGGTACCTCTGCCGTTCAGCAGGACGTTCTGATACTGAGGGCTGATGGAGGCGTCGTAGTACGAGCACTTTGATTGGAAGAGAGCGCAGGAGAGGCACTCTTTATGGAACGGGTCCACAGTGGAGACTCTGTGAGGACGAGAGAAGCTGATTGGAATCTTCTCACACAATCAGTGTGTTTCTCGCCGGCAGGATGAGACAACTCAATGAAAAGGTGTTTTTAATGTATGGAATGTAAGTATGCATGAAGCTAGGAGAGACAGCCGGTGTCTGTGGTCCTTAATGTATGCGTGAAACAGACATACACACATATTTACATAATATTCTCCGCATACTGTCATGTTCTAATGGTTGAGAGTTGGCTGTTGCTGATTGGATTAAATCAGTTCCTTAAAGCCTCTTGCTCCGTGGTTTAATGGCAGCCTTACCCCCCCAGCTGTTTATCTTCATGGACCAACTCCTCATATTCACAGAACAGGAGTTCATGGAAATGCATATTATTTATTTTCTTTTGCAGATTTACAAAAATAGTTCTTAAATGTGCGCTTCAATGAGATGGAAACTAGTCTATACCACTCACTTGTTAGGGCAAAACAAATAGTGAAAACCAGTGTGTTCTGTGATATGACAGTAAAGGTCTCATTGAGAGTGCTGTTGATCCAACTCTCAGCAAAAAAGCAAATAACTGAATTCCCTAAAATGTCAAAATGTTCTCCATATCTAATGTATGTGGATATATTACCTGTACAATTGTTGTTGGGTTGACCCTTCCTCTGAACTCAGAAAGTATCTGAAAAACATCAAATGAACCTTTTATTCCCACGTTTATGTTGGATTACACATAAATATACCACTTTGTGTTGTGTGGCGTAATAGCTGCTGCTTACACTGAGTGTGTGTTCTCATCATAGGCCAGAATGTGAGACACCTCCCAGCTTCCGGAGGTCAGGTGGCGCAGGTTGACCTCTTGACCTTCAGACTGAGGAGCAGTACAGCAGGTTAACATCACATGCCTACATGCTGAGGTTACTTTCATTTCACCCAGCTCTTACTTTCTCAAACTCGTGTTCCACTCATTGTCTCTGCAGAGATGAAATGAGTCTGTTAGCCTCCGGTTCATCTAATGTACCACTCTCATTCGGTATTCCTAATCCACTGGTGTTTCAGTAAGTGTGGTAAGAATATCATTGAAAATAGAATCATATGAACAGGATTAATAATTTAAAGGCCTTTGGGAAAGATAAGAGGACTAAAAGAAGAAAGACACATTTAACAGTTAAAGCACCTCAATGAATGGATTATTTCATTCAAAGTTAGTAGTAGTTTACTTGGTTAGAGATCATGGTGAGGTGGCTGAATGTCCCGTGGCCTCCTTGTTTTAATGGCAGCGTGATGAAGAATGTTGTACAATCCTTGGAAAATACTGGCTCTTCATTCTGGGGAAAAAATATAGAAACTGCCATTAATAGTTGTTGCTTTGTAGAACAACACGCTCCTGGAACAGGGAACCAGACACAGTTGCATGTTAAATGTTTTATTAGTGGGTTAAATGAAAATGTAAAACACATGTTCATATCATGAGTTCAAAAAGCTACAGGCTGCTTTCTAGCTTCTGTAGTCATGCCATAAAGACATATCCTGCTGATATTCAGGTTCATATCAGTATGTAGTGTCTCTACTTTAAAGAGTCCTCTCCTGCTGATGTTCCAACCCAGTCTCACGGCATTTCGTGTTCACCAACACGATTTTTAATCTATTGATTCGTGTTCACCATCACGATTTGCCCCTTTTTTTCGTGTTGCACAGCACGATTTTAAAAGCAATGTATTTCTACTGGTAACGTGTTTCCTGCCTGCAGGCTGCAGCACGTCTTTTTCTCCGGTCGGGTCGTGGAAGACCGGAAGCTGTGTGGTTCATAAAAACATGTTCTTACTCAATATCAAGCCACAATTATTGCTTTTATTTTAAATCGTATAATTTCGGACTTTTGCTGCCGTCTGTGAGGAAAAGAAATGGGGCTCAGAGCCTCAGGATACTGAAATCTGTATTTTTAAATATTTCTTTCCTTCTAATTTGTTATTCTTTTCAAAATAACACACTGTTATTTACTCACCAATAACACACAATTATCCTTGCTTTTATTTATTGGTTTAATTCCATAATCTCGGGCTTTTTTGGTGTCCGTCAGGAACTGAATTTCAAAATAAAAATAACCGGAAACAGACGTAGGCCTATAAGGGACATTTCGAGCATCATTGCGATTGTCAACATTTCTGAGTTTAGGATGGCCGAAGACACTACACTACCCATAATCCCCAGCTATCGTTTAGGACTACAGTCCCCGTAAGGTTACGCAGAGCGTCAAACAGCTGTGTGAAATGGAATGAAACCACGCCAGATTATCCAAAACTGGAATCGAACGCCCCCCCAGAACTACACATGCTGGCTATTGTGTTTCTCAAAATGTTCTATGGGACGTCTCTACTGAACGTTTTCGTTTTTCCCACATTTAGAAGTTGCCATTATTAAACACATTGGTGTTATCAAATGTAAAACATATAATTAATACATGGGTGAAAATCGCTTGTGTCCATAATGCGCAGCATCAATATATAGCATTAATATATACCCACATGACAGCTCATTGCTACCTTGTAATTCTACTCCACTACAATTCAGAGGTTAACCTGGTATTTTTACTCCACTGCATTTATTTGAGTTACTTTGCAGATTCTGATTCATTATGTGAAATATAAACAACCCTTAAATGAGACTTTAGTTACACCTGAGTAAAATTCAGGTAAGGTGATTGTCAAGTGCCAACAATCAGGAGAGATATTTGATACTTGTGCTTGAGAAGACTAAACATGTATCTGCAATTGACATGAATGGAAACAAGTAATAAAGTATATTCATTACTCGTTATTCTCTACTAATAGTTAATTAAAGACTGTATATTATGGCTATTTTGCACATCCCTTTCAAGATTTCCAAAGGTTTATTGACATATCATACACAACTACGGTGTAGTTATGCAATGAATGAAACACTTGGGTCACAGGTTCCTCAACAGTGCATTACAAGACATCTATCAATATGTGTACCTCCACCATTAAACTGTCATATTCTGCACATTTCTTATTCTATCTACATACATAAGAGTATAATTAATGTGTATAATATCAGTTAAAATAAGTGCTTCAACATAGTTAACATTGCAGGAAAGCAATATATTAGACGTTAAGTACTTTGTTTGTTTGTACCTTAATCTGTTATTTAATGTTTAAATAAAGGTTAATTCGTTTTTCTGTTTTGCACCTCCTCCTATTAATATCTGTGCACATCCTGCACTAAACTGTTTTATTGTAGAGATGTGCAGGTGTATATCAGTATGTAGTGTCTCTACTTTAAAGAGTCCTCTCCTGCTGATGTTCAGGTGTATATCAGTACAGTATGTAGTGTCTCTACTTTAAAGAGTCCTCTCCTGCTGATGTTCAGGTGTATATCAGTATGTAGTGTCTCTACTTTAAAGAGTCCTCTCCTGCTGATGTTCAGGTGTATATCAGTATGTAGTGTATCTACTTTAAAGAGTCCTCTCCTGCTGATGTCCAGATGTATATCAGTACAGTATGTAGTGTCTCTACTTTAAAGAGTCCTCCCTGCTGATGTTCAGGTGTATATCAGTATGTAGTGTCTCTACTTTAAAGAGTCCTCTCCTGCTGATGTTCAGGTGTATATCAGTATGTGGTGTCTCTACTTTAAAGAGTCCCCTCCTGCTGATGTTCAGGTGTATACCAGTATGTGGTGTCTCTACTTTAAAGAGTCATCTCCTGCTGATGTTCAGGTGTATATCAGTATGTAGTGTCTCTACTTTAAAGAGTCATCTCCTGCTGATGTTCAGGTGTATATCAGTATGTAGTGTCTCTACTTTAAAGAGTCCTCTCCTGCTGATGTTCAGGTGTATATCAGTATGTAGTGTCTCTACTTTAAAGAGTCCTCTCCTGCTGATGTTCAGGTGTATATCAGTATGTAGTGTCTCTACTTTAAAGAGTCCTCTCCTGCTGATGTTCAGGTGTATATCAGTATGTAGTGTCTCTACTTTAAAGAGTCCTCTCCTGCTGATGTTCAGGTGTATATCAGTATGTAGTGTCTCTACGTTAAAGAGTCCTCTCCTGCTGATGTTCAGGTGTATATCAGTATATAGTGTCTCTACTTTAAAGAGTCCTCTCCTGCTGATGTTCAGGTGTATATCAGTATGTAGAATCTCTACTTTAAAGAGTCCTCTCCTGCTGATGTGCAGGTGTATATCAGTATGTAGTGTCTCTACTTTAAAGAGTCCTCTCCTGCTGATGTTCAGGTGTATATCAGTATGTAGTGTCTCTACTTTAAAGAGTCCTCTCCTGCTGATGTTCAGGTGTATATCAGTATGTAGAATCTCTACTTTAAAGAGTCCTCTCCTGCTGATGTGCAGGTGTATATCAGTATGTAGTGTCTCTACTTTAAAGAGTCCTCTGCTGCTGATGTTCAGGTGTATATCAGTATGTAGTGTCTCTACTTTAAAGAGTCCTCTCCTGCTGATGTTCACGTGTATATCAGTATGTAGTGTCTCTACTTTAAAGAGTCCTCCTGCTGATGTTCAGGTGTATATCAGTATGTAGTGTCTCTACTTTAAAGAGTCCTCTCCTGCTGATGTTCAGGTGTATATCAGTATGTAGTGTCTCTACTTTAAAGAGTCCTCTCCTGATGATGTTCATGTAGTGTCTGTACTTTAAAGAGTCCTCTCCTGCTGATGTTCAGGTGTATATCAGTATGTAGTGTCTCTACTATAAAGAGTCCTCTCCTGCTGATGTTCAGGTGTATATCAGTATGTAGTGTCTCTACTTTAAAGAGTGCTCTCCTGCTGATGTTCAGGTGTATATCAGTATGTAGTGTCTCTACTTTAAAGAGTCCTCTCCTGCTGATGTTCAGGTGTATATCAGTATGTAGTGTCTCTACTTTAAAGAGTCCTCTCCTGATGATGTTCATGTAGTGTCTGTACTTTAAAGAGTCCTCTCCTGCTGATGTTCAGGTGTATATCAGTATGTAGTGTCTCTACTTTAAAGAGTCCTCTCCTGCTGATGTTCAGGTTCATATCAGTATGTAGTGTCTCTACTTTAAAGAGTCCTCTCCTGCTGATGTTCAGGTGTATATCAGTATGTAGTGTCTCTACTTTAAAGAGTCCTCTCCTGCTGATGTTCAGGTGTATATCAGTGTGTAGTGTCTCTACTTTAAAGAGTCCTCTCCTGCTGATGTTCAGGTGTATATCAGTATGTAGTGTCTCTACTTTAAAGAGTCCTCTCCTGCTGATGTTCAGGTGTATATCTGTATGTAGTGTCTCTGCTGGGACATGTCTCCATGCTTTAATGTTCAAAAAGTTCTTTATGTGTCTCAGTGCTGCAGCACCTCTGTTCACCCTATGGTGAAACTGCCTCTGGAGGGAGCACATGGATGTTAGCCTTTGCAGACCATTTACATGCACAGTTACATATAGAACACACTACAGGGAAGGGAACGACTAACGACTAAACGACTAAAGCAAACGACTGCCTCTTTAATACATCATAGTTTGATTAAAAACCTCCCTGTTTTCTGATCTGCTCTACTCTTAAGTAGCTATTGATGGATTTATTTTACTGCAATTATTTTTATACTCTTGGCTGTTATTTCATATTCAGAAAACGTTCCCTCTGAACACTAACATTGTCCTTAACCCAGTGTTTCTCAATATTTCCAAAATGTGGTGTCATTCAAATTGTTCAAATAAGTTCACTTTCCGCACTTAATTAGAAAACTTACATGACACAATTATCCGAGGGAATGTAAGCTAGCTAACAGTGGCAAAACGTTAGGTTGCATTCACATCAGCAGAGGTCCCACGGCCCAACTGCACCGACGCGCTGCCAATGGTTGCAGAGCACTGGTCAGATCATTTCAACTTTGAACTTGATTTCCACTGACTTTTCGACGCAAACTAATTCAGCGGTGCAGGCTAGCAGGGGAGGTAACCATAGAAACAAAACAAGCTAGCTGCTTTCATTGCAAGACCTTGCGCCCAGCGTCGCCGTGAGCTGAGAGAAAATCACCTATAATGTTAACGGAGATTTGTTTACAACCTGATGACATTCAAACATAACTTCTATTATTGGATTCAGACACACATTTAGTGCTACCAGTCCGGCCAGTGTGTCCCAGTGCATTATGAGAATAGATGCCTTATACCAGGGGTTCCCAACCCCCGGGCCGCAAAATAGCTGTGAGTTTATCGTAATATTTTATCATAATATTTTTTTCAAAAAGTGTTTAATGTTCGCACCTATACCAGTCATATTATTTCATCCAGTAGCCTAGTTAAACTTCCACCAGAAAACAGTTGAAAATGGCTTTTATGATGTTCCGAGGGATTCGGCGGCTCAGGGTCTCAGCCTCTCGTTCGTGCGAGAATGTTACCGGTGCGCCAAGTAAGAAGAGGAGCGCACAGGAGACAACCGTTTCATTGCAGACTGTTATGTTTATTTGGAGAAATGCAGTGCATAGGCTACATTATTTGAGATATATTTCAAACTCGGACTTCATTTTAAGGACATGTCGGGGGTGTAGAGCTATTTGTTTAAGCACCGGATTGGCAAAACAGGAGAGTAAACCAGTCTGCCTTGATCTATGAATTCATGTCAGGGACTCTCACTGTATCTGCTGCACACAGCTGTTTTATAGAAGGAAAACACACACACACACACACACACACACACCCTGGCGACCGGACATCTCCTTCATAATGTGCCTTCTCCTCGTTTCCCAGCATTCACTGGATTATCCGTAAATCATACAAACAAAACCAAAACGTAAATTGATCTGTTTTCTCGTTTTGGTTAAAAAACATAATAATGTCTGTTTTTTGGTTTTCTGTTTTTCTGTTTTTCCGAAAAACAAAAAAATGACACCGGTTCTTTTTTTGTTTTAAACGTTGTTAATATGTTTTGTATGCATATTGTTATAGTATTTGTTCTGGTTGTTACATTCAATTAGTCTCTGTTGCTACTTGCTGGTGAGTAAATATTAAAATTAAAAACCGGTCCGCGATTCTGTTTTAATGGATCTGCCGGTCCTTGGCACAATACAGGTTGGGAACCCCCGCCTTAAACAGTTCATTCATAGACTAATACAAAGGGTTATCAAAGATAATGGAGCCCCTCTGAACACTCACCTGGCGATCGAGCCACTTCTCTGAAGTCATCACGTGTTTCTGAGTTGGGAAGATCAAGTCAGTGCAAAACTTATATCATTCATTCTGGAGGATTAAACAATTACCAACATTAACATCTCCTGACCTTGGTGCAGTCCCCCGTTGTGACATCACACAGGGACAGTATGGACATGTTCTGAGCCCGGTTCACCCAGCGCACACTCAGCCTGTCCAGCCTCACCCACTTCACCATGGTGACGTAGTACTCACTGGAAAACACATAGTAATACTAATCAGTGAGCACTATGATGGGAATGTACAGTGATTCAATATCTATGAAGGTTTCCTGGCTATGAAATGTTCTCAGACAGAAGGTTGTCGCCCTGACCATTGTCAGACAATTATCATATGGATGTTAGGGTTGTAATTAACATGCTGTGCTTCCCCTTCTGTCTGCCCCCCACCCTTCTTGGGACTGTAATGTGGATTCCCTAGCTGGGACCCCCCCCCCCCTTGTGTCTCCTCTGTATATATAACATTGTATTTATGTGTAACAGGGTGATGAAGTGTGGAATTTCCACCACAAGCACTAACTAATACAAAATACTACTAAGGTCCGTCCTTCCTGCAGCATCAGACTTTACAATCACCCCGGTAGACGCCCCACACATAACAACAAATACTATAACACCCCTGTTGCGAAATACTTCTTATCTGCAATATAAATAGTATTCATAAATATTATATATATAATGGCACCCCTTAGTTAGATCATTCAATACGTCTTCTGCAATAAATATGTATTTGTGCAATATTTACTTGAACCTTAATACTCTCACCTGGCCGCTAGCTCAAAACTGTTACTGGATGTGTATTTTGTAAATGTTGTAACTTCTACTTGTATCTTTAATATTTATATGTAGTGATGCTCCGATCGCCAATTTCGGGGCCGATCGCCGGAATCAGTATCGGCCAATACCGATCGCCGATCCGATCGAGTGGGCGGGGCCTAAATGGAAGATTTAAACATCACTTTAAATCTTCCATTTAAAGTGATGTTTAAAACTCAGTGAATGGGGCTCATTCACTGGAGCTTCCACAAACAACAATCAACTTAATTATTACATTCAAATGATGTACATTATTCAAGTTTACATTCACTTTGGAGAATAACACGGGAGAGATGAGTGGAAGCGCTCTCTTTTCCTCTCTCTCCCTCTCTCTCTCCCTCTCTCTCTCCCCCTCTCTCCCTCCTGACAGCCTGTCAGTATCTCATGCAGCTCACTGATCCAGTAATGACTGATCCGACAGTGAAGAATAAATATATTTATAACTAGTTTAGCTTGTTCCAGAGGTAGATACAATAGCTAAGTAGGTCTAACTATTGTGTGTGTCGCTCCGCTCACCGGTCCGTCTCAGCGGGCGGAGCTGCAGGATCTGCTTCACACACGTTGCATACCGCTATTTTACTGTCTTTTTCCGACACCTTAAAATAATGCCAGACCGGTGAAGCCATTTTGGCGAGCTTGTTTTGCCGCACACAGAGAAAAGTGTCATGTATTTAACGTCATGCAATCGGCTCTCGTGATCGGCTCTCGCAATCGGCATGAAATGTGCTCTCTAAGAGCACCGATCGATCGGTAGAGAGTGAGTATCAGCCGATCTCGATCGGTGACCGATCGATCGGAGCATCCCTATTTATATGCATGCCTCTTATTTAATATCAAGCTTTCTTTGGCGCTTTACTTGCTGTAACAATGTAAATCTCCTCTCTGTGGGACGAATAAAGGTATTCTGATGGTGATTCTGAATATGCATATTTAAGATGTGTGTAATCATACCTCTTTTCAAAGCTGTCAGGAGGTCTCAGCTCAGTAGTCAGGGAGCTGCCGTCCAGAGTGACCACATACAGTCTGACAGTGGGGTTGATTTGTCCCATCTGCAGGGAGAACAATACAAACGTGCAATTACATTCAAAGGCCTAATCACAATGGATGCAATACCCATGATGCACTGCATCCACTGTAGCGATAACAATAAGCACTGAGCAACACTTCTCTATTCTACACGCTGTTGTCTATTTTTATATGCAGCAACTGAACAATGGCAGAATGGGCTTCAACAGAGAATATAATGAGAATATGAAAGAGAGAACAAACTGAGCTGTTGTTTAGTGCACAGGCCCTGGGGCAAGTCGGTTGTTTTCCTTCGCTTAAGCCCTCCTCAAAAATAGAGCTCATTACTCTACATGACAGGGGACATCTCAGAAAAACAGCATAAACTGTCGCACAATGACAGTATCTATTCCAAACCCTACTCGCTTATTTGTATTGGTTATTATTAGTGTCTTCTTCAATCCTTTCCGTTCTTTTGGAGGTATAATAACTTTTTAGAATAGCTCTATTTTTGTTCTGCTGCACCCATTTTCTTTTACAAGTAAACACATCTAAAACCGCTTAAAGTGATGTTAAATGAGAGGATGAATGGATATCCTTCCCCTGCATTCTAACACAGTGCCACTACCATATGCATACATGCAACCATTAAAGACACTGGCCGTTTCTCAATCTCGAGGATACTGGCTTCCAAGCCAATATTTCAAGGATGCTATCATCGAGTGCCGCCGAAGGACTGTTCCAATCTCCAGCATACTTGAAATTCCACCGAGGCCGCGTCCTTGGTTTGGGGGAAATGTCGAGGCTGCACATGGGTAGACTTTGCGTCCTTAACACTAGAACCGCCAATGGGTCAATTTTACCCGCAGCTGTTTTTTGATTGAATGTAACTTTTTTTCAATAGAATATTAAGATCTCCCAGTCCGTGACTTTTCCTGAAAGTGTGTTATGTGGCACCCTCTGTTGTTAAAAAATGTCAATATGAAGTCAGATTGAAAAAATCGCCCAAAAAATTGCCATTTATACCTATATCCGCCAGCGGGTAATATTTACCTCATAGAAAATGCAGCGTAAACATGACATGTTGCTATAGCAACGCTTTTGTCTACTGTGGTTCCTTATAGATAGAGAGATAGATTGAGAGAGAGAGATAGATAGATAGATATATTGATATAGAGATAGACAGATAGATAGTTATTGATAGATCGATAGATAGAAAAACAATGATTTATTTGAAGATTTTCAGTCTGGCTTTAGAACACATCATAGCACAGAGACAGCTCTGGTTAAAGTCACAAATGACATTCTAATAGCCTCAGACAAGGGACTTGTCTCTATTCTATTACTTGTCTCAATGGAGCCACAGCTCCATTGAGCCTTCTATTCCCATAGCACTCGGTAGCAATGATTTTATGTGCTTTTTTAACGATAAAATTGTTACTCTTAGAAACAAAAGTAATGACCTCTTGCCTTTGACCAGTATAGTGTTATCAACAGCTCCCGGAAACGTAAGTTCTAATATTACACTAGATAGTAAACTAGAATGCTTTTCAGCTATAAACCTTGAACAATTAAATTCAATGATTCTCTCTTCTAAACCATCAACGTGCATGTTAGACCCAATTCCAACTAAGCTGTTGAAGGAAGTTTTTCCATTAATTAGCACTTCTTTATTAAATATTATGAATATGTCTTTATTATCAGGCTATGTTCCACAATCATTCAAAGTAGCAGTGATAAAACCGCTTCTTAAAAAGCACAACCTCGATCCAGAGGTTTTAGCCAACTATAGACCTATTTCTAATCTTCCGTTCCTCTCAAAAATTCTTGAGAAAGCGGTCGCAAAACAGTTGTGTGATTACTTAAAAAACAATGATTTATTTGAAGACTTTCAGTCTGGCTTTAGAACACATCATAGCACAGAGACAGCTCTGGTTAAAGTCACAAATTATATTCTAATAGCCTCAGACAAGGGACTCTATTCTTGTTTTGCTCGATCTCAGTGCTGCATTTGATACTATCGACCATGATATCCTATTGCAAAGACTAGAGCACTTAGTTGGCATACAAGGAACTGCTTTAGGCTGGTTTAGGTCCTATCTATCTGAACGCTCTCAGTTTGTACGTGTTAACGATGAATCTTCCACGCAAACCAAAGTTAGCTATGGAGTGCCACAGGGCTCAGTGCTCGGACCTATTTTGTTCACATTATATATGCTTCCGTTAGGCAATATTATAAGGAATCATTCTGTAAACTTTCATTGTTATGCGGATGATACTCAACTATATTTATCAATCAAGCCTGATGAAATTAATCATCTAAATAAAATTCAAGACTGCCTTAAGGACTTAAAAACGTGGATGACCTTAAACTTTTTGATGTTACACACGACCAAAACTGAAGTTATTGTACTTGGCCCGAAGAATCTACGAAACAAATGATCTAAAGATATACTAATTATGGATGGCATTAATTTGGCCTCCAGTGAGACTGTAAGGAATATTGGTGTTATATTTGATCAGGATTTATCCTTTAACGCCCACATAAAATCAATTTCAAGGACCGCCTACTTCCATCTACCTAACATTGCAAAAATCAGGCATATCTTGCCTCAAAACGATGCAGAGAAACTAGTCCATGCATTTGTTACTTCTAGGCTGGATTATTGTAACTCTTTATTATCAGGGAGTACCAAGAAGTCAATCAAGTCGCTTCAGCTGATTCAAAATGCTGCAGCTCGTGTACTAACCAGAGTTAGGAAAAGGGACCACATTACTCCTGTTCTGGCTGCCTTACACTGGCTCCCTATAGAACACAGGATAGAATTTAAAATTCTTCTTCTCGCCTACAAAGCCCTTAATGGGCAGGCGCCATCTTACCTTAAATAACTCATTATACCCTACTGTCCTACTAGGGCATTGCGTTCCAAGAATGCAGGGTTGTTGGTTGTTCCTAGAATCTCTAAAAGTACAATGGGAGCCAGAGCCTTTTCTTATCAAGCTCCACATTTGTGGAATCAGCTTCCAGTTTGTGTTCGGGCGGCAGACACCCTATCCGTTTTTAAGAGTGCGCTTAAGACCTTCCTTTTTGATAAAGCTTATAGTTAGGGCTGATTAGATTCAGCCCCTAGTTTTGCTGATATAGGCTTAGTTTGTCGGGGGTCATCTTACTTCTTCCTTCTCTCTGTCTATACCTGTGTACTCTCATGTTCCGATTAACCCAGCTTCCCCAAATGTCTTTCTTTTGGTGTCTATATACGCTGGGATCCGGAGTCATGGATGATCCTGCGGTCCTGTGTCCTGGATCGCGAGCGCTGGATCTTGAGTCGTGGCTGTGGTCCTGGATCATAAGTCCTGGATGGATATCCTCGTGGATTCATCTTCCTATTATACACACATGCATTTCCAAACATCTGGACTACCTATGTTGCAAATGTATTATCTTTTCAATTTACACACAGCATCTATTGCACGTCTGTCCGTCCTGGGAGAGGGATCCCTCCTCTGTTGCTCTCCCTGAGGTTTCTCCCATTTTTCCCTTTAAACTGGGTTTTCTTTGGAAGTTTTTCCTTGTACGATGTGAGGGTCTAAGGACAGAGGGTGTCATATTGTCATACTGATATTCTGTACACACTGTGAAGACCACTGAGACACATGTCACATTTGTGATATTGGGCTATATAAATAAACATTGATTGATTGATTGATTGATTCTTGTTTTGCTCGATCTCAGTGCTGCATTTGATACTATCGACCATGATATCTTATTGCAAAGACTAGAGCACTTGGTTGGCATACAGGGAACTGCTTTAGGCTGGTTTAGGTCCTATCTATCTGAACGCTCTCAGGTTGTACGTGTTAACGATGAATCTTCCACGCAAACCAAAGTTAGCCATGGAGTGCCACAGGGCTCAGTGCTCGGACCTATTTTGTTCACATTATATATGCTTCCGTTAGGCAATATTATAAGGAATCATTGTGTACATTTTCATTGTTATGTGGATGATACTCAACTATATTTATCAATCAAGTCTGATGAAATTAATCATCTAAATAAAATTCAAGACTGCCTCAAGGACTTAAAAAGGTGGATGACCTTAAACTTTTTGATGTTACACACGACCAAAACTGAAGTTATTGTACTTGGCCCGAAGAATCTACGAAACAAATTATCTAAAGATATACTAATTATGGATGGCATTAATTTGGCCTCCAGTGAGACTGTAAGGAATCTTGGTGTTATATTTGATCAGGATTTATCCTTTAACGCCCACATAAAATCAATTTCAAGGACCGCCTACTTCCATCTACCTAACATTGCAAAAATCAGGCATATCTTGCCTCAAAACGATGCAGAGAAACTAGTCCATGCATTTGTTACTTCAAGGCTGGATTATTGTAACTCCTTATTATCAGGGTGTACCAAGAAGTCACTCAAGTCGCTTCAGCTGATTCAAAATGCTGCAGCTCGTGTACTTACCAGAGTTAGGAAAAGGGACCACATTACTCCTGTTCTGGCTGCCTTACACTGGCTCCATATAGAACACAGGATATCATTTACAATTCTTCTTTTCACCTACAAAGCCCTTAATGGGCAGGCGCCATCTTACCTTAAAGAACTCATTATACCCTACTGTCCTACTAGGGCATTGCGTTCCAAGAATGCAGGGTTGTTGGTTGTTCCTAGAGTCTCTAAAAGTACAATGGGAGCTAGAGCCTTTTCTTATCAAGCTCCACATTTGTGGAATCAGCTTCCAGTTTATGTTTGGGCGGCAGACACCCTATCCGTTTTTAAGAGTGCGCTTAAGACCTTCCTTTTTGATATAGCTTATAGTTAGGGCTGATTAGATTCAGCTCCTAGTTTTGCTGATATAGGCTTAGTTTGTCGGGGGACATCTTACTTCTTCCTTCTCTCTGTCTATACCTGTGTACTCTCATTTTCCGATTAATCCAGCTTCCCCAAATTTCTTTCTTTTTGGTGTCTATATACGCCGGGATCCGGAGACATGGATGATCCTGCGGTCCTGAGTCCTGGATCGCGAGCCCTGGATCTTGAGTCGTGGCTGTGGTCCTGGATCATAGGTCCTGGATGGATATCCTCGTGGATTCATCTTCCTATTATACACAGATGCATTTCCAAACATTTGGACTACCTATGTTGCAAATGTATTATCTTTTCAATTTACACACGGCATCTATTTCACGTATGTCCGTCCTGGGAGAGGGATCCCTCCTCTGTTGATCTCCCTGAGGTTTCTCCCATTGTTCCCTTTAAACTGTGGGTTTTCTCCGGAAGTTTTTCTTGTACGATGTGAGGGTCTAAGGACAGAGGGTGTCGTATTGTCATACTGATATTCTGTACAAACTGTGAAGTCCACTGAGACAAATGTAACATTTGTGATATTGGGCTATATAAATAAACATTGATTGATTGATTGATAGAGAGAGATAGAGAGATTTGTACCTAAACAAAACACAAGTCTAACACCAAGCGTTTAAATCAGCACTGGTAGCGATATTTTATGCTTCATGCTATCTGCACAAACGATATCATATGAAAAGCTGATAGTCCACAGATTCTATTGGTATAAGTTTCATCCCTGTGCGATCAAAACTCACTGTTCTGTATGATAAAAAAAAGAACATTGTTCCTTGAAAATCAATAGCGGGTACATTTGACACGTTGGCGGTTTTAGGTATGCAGCGACCTCTGGCGGTTCTAGTGTTAAAATCCCCACAATGCTTTGCGCACAGACCAATTTCAAAAACCCTTGCGGAGAATGGCTGAACTGACGCAGCACACATTTAAATGTAAGTATGTAGTGGCGTAGAACATCATGTGTTGGTAAGTTACTTTGTTACATTTGTTTGTTATCACCAAAAATGTGTTCCGTGAAAGTAAAGCAAGTTCATAATTAGATAGACATCGTGAGGTATTTATTTTTGGTACAGTTTATGTTGAAACCGTTAGAGAGAGTGGCACACTTGTTAGCCTGTTCCATTCTTCTTCGTTTTCTGAAGCCATGGCTTGGAAGCATACTTGCTTCGTTTCTGAAGGAAGTGACTTGGAAGTACGCGACTACCAAGCCAGCATGCTCGCGATTGAGAAACACCCACTGTATGGATGAGCTTTTAATACCTTAATATTTTGTGACGTTTAATTTTTGTTCTACTAATCATAGTTAACAAAACGACTTTGCAACCATAAAGCCACCTCCCAGAGATAATAAACAAATCCTTGAAATGTTGGACGTTTATTTTTAAAATATTCTTGTTGTAACCAAGGTTACAAATCGAAGAATGCAGTAAAAACGGTGCAAAATGTCATTAAAATGAATTAGTTCATTTAAAAACATTGCATTATACAGAATGTAAACTATTATGTGAGTTAAAAGTCAACTTTTAATCTTAATATTATTTAACTGTACAATTGAAGGTATAAATAAACAATACAATATAATCAGGGTACTTGCAATAAATCTTAGTTACATTTTTGAATTCTTTGGATAATTGTTTTTTATTTTCTATAAATCCTTGTTTCCTCCAGTAATGGATGTTGTAAAACAGGGGTTCCCAACCTAGAGACCTAGTTCCCAAGAGCCCCCCCAAATGACTCCTGTTGGAAGTTGCGCCCCCCCCCCACACACACACACACACACAAGGGGGGGGGGGGCGCACAACAGCGGTAATTAAAGTTTAAAAGTCTAAAAAATGCTACAACTACTGTCACAAACTAGATGAATGTGAAGTAATAATAATAATAATAATAATAATTTCAATTTATAAACCCAAGGACGCTTTACAATGGGAAGTAACAAAACAAAAGGTAATAATAAACATACAGAGCAATAGCAGGAAATAAGTGACTGTAAATTAGTTGAGGCCAAAGGCCTGAGTATTTTGTTAAAGGAGGATGAAAGCTTAATTAAAGAGCACTATTGGAGTGACTTTGATGGTTATTGGACTCAGGATTAATTCATTTGGATTCCCGCTGTATGAAGAAATTCAAGGACGGCGCGGAAGTGGAAACAATTCACAAAGGGATTAAACTGTTTAAAACACATGCTCAATGTAAGCCGGATTTTGCCGATGTGTTTATGTGGATTCAAATGTCGTAAATAATCTACAAAATGGAGGAGACTGATCTGATCGGAGCAACTGTGACAAATAATCCAACTAAAACTGGCATGGACAATGACTATGTTTTAAAAATGCGCTTATCCAGACAAGCCTGGTTTGGACACTTTACGGGCAGAAGAAACATTTCTAGTAAAGAAAAAATCATACATTTCTGTCTTTTTATGCCTTCAATAGCTAACTTGAATTGTTATTCAAATTAATTAATCAACTATTTTTTATATTGTACTGTAATGTAGAGACAAGGCTTTTAGTGACAATCATGTATTGTATTGCTTTACAATTATATGTAAAAAAAATATATATAAAAAAAAGTCTAAATATGATATTTGGCCTCAAATCATCTGAGGCCCCTGCGATCTTTGGCGCCCCCCCCCCCAAGGGGAGCACGCCCCCCAGGTTGGGAACCACTGCTGTAAAATGTGCTGCAGATATCCATGTGCTCCTCTGAATGAAATGTACCTTTGGTTCCCAATTTATTTATTTAGGTCAAAATTACAGTCCCAATATTTAGGTCCATTTCCTTCAGCCTCTGCAGCACTTTGGGTTGCATTTGAAGTTTTATGTCGCACCTGGGGCCTCATTTATAAACGGTGCGAACGCTCAGAAGATGGCGTAAGCCAGTTTCTGCGACACCGTTGGCAGAAGGAAGAATGGAGAGAAATATGTGGAAATAATACCATAAATAGAATGTTACCTCTCATTTATCATATATGAAGAATTAAAGCCAATCTTAAAATGATTAAACAAACGGCTGTTTGAGACTCCTCAGTGCACACAAAAACATAACTTGGAGAAATAAATAAATACGGAAATGTTATTGATCACCCCTCGATTATGTTCTCTTGTTAAGAAATGTATTCTAATAAATGATGCGGTAAGCAGAAGGACAGAATTACTTTAAACTGACGCTGTTTTGCTTTTCTATAGGTTGTAGATACGAGCATGGTGTTACTGTAAATGTTTTATGCCGTTCGCCAATAATTGATAAGTCGCACTTAAAACACAGGAGGTATGGAAACTAAGAACACCATATGTGGTAAATTGTACAGCTAACACAACACATTCGTTGTATTTCCTTGCCTGTTAAACCCGAAGGTCTCCACCGGCGGATACTTTCGGGGTTTTTTTTTCACGACACTGTGTCTCAGGGGATCTTAATATTTAAGAACCTATTAATGTGTTATACCAGATGAACGGGAATAATCTCAGCTAACTGACGATACAAACCATTTTTACCAAAACAAAACAAGTCTCATAAGAAACATCTAAATGAGTCGACCCCTGAGCGAAAAATGCTAACCTATTACTGCACCGATAATCACTCCTAGCTCCCTTATTACTTATCCTAGGTGCACATCCAACACATCGTTTATGATCGCAAGGAGACACATAATCTAACGGTGCCCACCTCAACACTGAAAGATACAAACTCGCGATGTTATCAACAAAAACGTACATCAAAACAAGTGGCGCTAGGTAGCCCACAACACTAACATGGCTTACCTTCGTCTTTGTCTGGTCTACTCTAAACTGGTCTTCAATGGCATTAAAACGATAAAAAAAAGCGATGGTGTAGTTAATCCATAGGTTAATCCAATGTGACTGCGTCCCCTTTGAAATGTTCTGATAATCCATAAGGAATAAAACAGCTTTTCCGTTGCTTGATATCAGAGCAGCGATATGTCTCCCCTCTCCTGCAAGATAGGATGCGCAGAGAGGCCATCTTTTTTTATTAACATGAGTGTGTGCGGGACGATTTCCCTTCGATTCTATTGGCTTTAACGGTCAGAATGAGATGTCACATGTCAAAATCGAACAAGGGGGGCCAGAGATATGGAAAATCCACCCAAATGGCCCCAGAAGAGGTTTATTTTGCTAAATCTGTCTAAAAAGGTCAAATATCACTTGTTTTGCATCAATCTTGATACAGGGTACTTATTATATGTTGTACTTTGGATTCCTAAAGCTGTTAGTCTACTAACCCATCATCCAAGGTTAGTTTTCACTATAAGTACAACATATCTTTTGGACGGACACTATAATTTACAGCTTTTTACCATGTTCAATCTGAATGTTCTTTAAAATAAAAAAACATCTATATTGATTCTGATAAGTGTGCACACTTATCTAGTATCCTATCCTTGTGAACGTGTTTTATTTGTGATGACCTCACATCCTCTAGGGGGGTCCGAGGGCATGCACCCCGGGAATATTTTTTTCTTAAAATTGAAGTTAAATGCATCAATCTGGTGCACTTTGAGGGCAACATTAAGAGATGTATGGATAAAGCTCTCAACACTCATATGAAACAGAACTGTATATATTTCAATAAACAAAAAACCATTAGAATATGTTCACAACAAATCATTGATAAACTCCTCTCTCCTATCTTTATCTTACCTATCTGCATTCTTTCTTTGTATTTATGCATATTTGACTAATCACTCCCCTTTCAAACTGTGTTTTTTTATTTTTGTACTGACCTATAGTACACATTGGAAGGATTTCTTAACTTGTTTTATATACAACTAATATTGCATAGATGGAAATATTTGTTTACATAGATGACCAAACCATTTGAGACCGACTGAGATAACTTAGACTAAAGTTTACAACCTAATCACTCAGAGTCCTTAACTACCTCAGCTGACGTTATCTCTCTCAATCCGACAGGAGAGGACTCTCCCTCTCCTTATTGTAGAAACAGTTTCTAATCTCCGTTAGCTCCGAGCTAGCACCAAATGCTAACAACAACCCCCGTAAATCTCTCTCTCTCTCTCTCTCTCTCTCTCACAAGATGCGCTCGTGCCACACACACACGCTCCTCCGTGACGATGACCGCTTGCGTAACACAGTGGGGGGGACACAAATGGGATTTTGAAAAGTGGGGGGGACATATCCCCCCTGTCCCCAGTGGAAATTACGCCCATGGTCCTCCACCTTGTGACCCTAATTCCCCGGTTCTTCACAACCAATCTCCCGTCTAACAGGCATTTGACACGCTAAACGCCTGCATCAAAGGATGGGAGGTGTGTTAACGTGCCTCACTAAAGCATATCACATCCTCATTCCTCGCGGTGCCACAGATCCCTACAGCCAACCCTCTTCAAAGAAACCAAGCCTCTGTAACACGAATGACACAGGAGAAGGATTCACTAACCTGCATGCCTACAGCAGAGAGCCTGCAGTAATACTCAGAGAGCTGCTTTGATGCTGGTTACAGTAAACTCAGGTCGTAAGGGTTGTTGTACAGTATGAAGTAAGATAAAGCATGTTCTAGTGAGTCAGTGAACAGTCGGCTGAAATACTCCTTGTCCTGCAAACAAGTCAATACCCCAAATCATCAATGTAAAGGTTTTAGCTGGCTTTACTTATGAGATCACTTCCATTCTGGAAATACATTATAGTTTATGGTGTTCAAATCAGCACAGAGTGTTTAATGGTGAATGTGTGCCAGGCCACAGGACTGTTTGCAAGTTGAAATGTTTATAGTGTTATACCCAGAAATCTACTTCTTGAACAGCATACATTATTAACACCCTATTATTTCCCATATGATATAATTCCGAATCTATCTGACAGTAAAAAGTGTTGCTTCTTCATTAATAATTTGCAGGATGAACAAACCTCCAGAAGCGACGGCGTGTCAGGGTGGAGCATTGTTGGTTCAGTAGAAGGCAGATCATTCACTAATATGCGTCTGCCTGGTTGGAACCCAGACATGACAGCGACTAATATTTGGTCTGAAAACCCCTTTAAATACTCTTCAGTTTTACCTTTGGGTAAGGGTACTCCGCCCCCCTGGGGTAGAGGGACCCTGTGAAGCGGGGCAGCAGCATGTTGGGAACCAGGGAGTCGTTGATGGTGAGGTAGGCCAGTCTGGAGCTGTCTGGAGACCACCAGTGGGCCGCCTGGGAGAGCAACACCTCCTCTGGAGAACACACAGAGCATCAGAGCAGGGAGAGGGGGGGCTGCTGACCAAGTGCAAAATACAATTCCCATTCTGTTCATGCTCCTGTTGTTATGATCGTGTGGTGATTTATCAACATGTAAATGAACAGCTGGTTAAATAATCAACAAATTGACTGTGTCATTCTTGCTCGGTTGACTTAATCCTAGGTAATGCTCAACATGTACCTTAGCTCATAAGAAAATAACAATAATAATACAAAATAATAATAATTGGTAACATAACACAGACTTCAACTAACACATATTAAACATTATATAATACTATAGAATACTTTTCAATGCTAAATAAAAAGAGTTGGGATTAATTAAGGTAATGTAATATTTTCAGTTGGTCGGCTTTAAACTCAAATTCCATTCTTGGGTCTCAAGTTGCCAACAGGAAAGTTGAACTGCCATCATAATGTTCAGGTTCTGTTATAGAAATATGAACACCTATCCCTCCGCTCCCCCCCACCTGTGAGGTTCATAGCAACAACAATAATGACACATTACGTGTGTTTTGCTCCTGACAGATGACAGTCATAATAAAGACAGCCAGCAGAGTCACTGTCAAGTCAATACAAATCCAGTTCCTCCTCGACGTCTGTCATTTCTCATATAAAAGGGTATAGAAGCTTTTCCTGTGCCACAGTAGACAATCTAGATGAATCTTTATACACATGACATTTCAAAAGAAGGAATGCTTTTTTCTGCAATAGGAATCCTGATGTTCTATACGTGTCTCAACATGATCCACTGTGGTCTTCCTCACCTTCGTAGAGCCAGTCAGTGATGCCGTTGAAGATCACCCCCTCCTGCCCTGAAGACGTGAGCCTCCATGAGCTGCTCTGAACATCCGCCTGGTAGTAGATGTTGTTTTCAAATATGTATAACTGTGGGGAAGAGGGGAAGTATTGATAAGTACTAGTATGAGTAAGTATTGTGAAGTCCCTGGTGGTCCTGAGTGAGGATTCAGGAGGGTCACCAGTGGACTGGTGCTTTGAGAGGTGCTAGTTTGCCTCCTGCCAAGGTGCCCTTGAGCCAGTCCCCTACTCTACACTATTATATACACCCCCCAGTGTGTGGTGTATAAAAGCTGCCCAATGATTCTTCTCACTGTGTGCAAGAAGCTGTGTCTGACGCTTGAAGAGGAAATCATTTGAATCCTCCATCTCCATTTCACTACAGTATATGCAACTCATCAATGTACACACATCATGTGCAAAACGTACATTAGCAAAGGGATGGGAAGTAGTGAAGACACAAATACTTTGTTACTGCACTTAAGTATATTTTTATGGCATCAGTACTTTACTCCATAATTTATTTTTCTGACGACTTTTTACTTTTACTCCGTACATCTTACGGGGACTGAGACCAGAGACATTTCTAATCACCCATGGCCATATATGAGGGAGATGTTCTAGAAAACAGCTGGTAGTTACGGCTACATTTTACTTAAGTATATTTAAAATGCCCATACTTCTATACTTTAACTTGATTAAAAAGGTTCAGTCAGTACTTCAACTTTCAGCAGAGTATTTTTAAATACGAGTATCTGCGAAAGATGTGTGTACATTTGCCATCTCTGCATTAGCATTATTTGTATTTCAACTGGGTTTGACACATTTAGTCCAGAACCCATACAGAAATGTTAAACAGAACTAATCAATATTAGCATTTTTTCCAGGTTTTTGCAACATTGTTGAAGTTACAAAGACTGAACCTGGTGAGCCGTTCACACAGAGAACATGCTAAATGATAACATCACATTCACTGAGCGTCTCCTCTTAAGGCAGGGGGAGCCTGTGAGAAATGGAAGATATTTAGTCATTCAGGATGTGACATGCTGCTTCAGGGCTTCCTTAAGAGCAGCTTTCAGAGGACGGGCACAAATACTGAGGAAACGAGATAAATGTGCTACCAAATGGTTGATTACTCTCTTAGGCTGCGCTGGAGAAAATAATGGACTGATTATTCGGTCCGTAATACTCTGCATGGTGGAGGCATTACTCAAACAGAGAGCTGCAGCCATCCTCCAGCAGCATGATAAGTACAACTGCTGCTTCTGAATAATGGTTCAGTTTAAAGGGTTTATGTTTCTCTCCAGTCAGAAACAGTATTTGATGAGCCTTCGCCTCAGAGCAGAGGATCTAATGAATGCCAGGAACTCACACTTTATTAGAAAGACATTATAATCAATCATCACTCTTCTGAATGCAGCAAGGGTGTTCACGTTTTGTTCTACGACATCAAATACATCAGTCAATCAATACCCTACTGGTGAATTTCCAAGGCTTGTATGTGTCTAGTGACTAAATGAGAAAACACTTGTCATGTCTAGCATTAGCCTTTAGCTTAGCGGTCGTGACGTGAAGTCATGCAACGTTATGTCGTTTGTTTATAGCATTTTGTAGCTATTTACTGATGGCAATTGCATTTAAGCATTGCCTATTTTTAAAGTGGGGATAATTGTGTAGATTATCTTGGTGAAGAAGTTGTGTAAGAATCATAAACTTGCTTCCGGGTTTGCCTACAAATGTACGTCATATTTGCACCACTCAGCAAATAAATCCTGATTTGGCTGTAAGCTACTCACCAGCTGCTGACCCTGAACGCCCCACGAGGCGAACTGCAGGACGGAGTCCGACACCTCCGGGGGATTCAGCTCCCGCACCTCCCTGTGCAGGGGACATAAAGACACACTTAGGATTTGACCAGCAGACCAACATGCTTCAAATCTGTTTCTAAATCACAAATATAATCACTGCAAATGTAGATTTTGAACTATTAAATAATGTTTTTTAAAATGTTTAATAATGTGCTGTACAATGTTATTCATACAAATTATATGTATTGCATACATATGCCATTCCTGTTGAAACTTGAATTACATTTTACAAAATGTAATCAGCTATTGATTTTGTAAGAATGTTTTTAACCTTTTCTCCTCAATTTGTGTTCAAACTAAATACATTGAAGATACTTTTTTTTTTAAGATTCTCACTGATCTAGTTGAGACCTTTTACAATATCTTACAGTGGCTGACAGGGGCAAAGCCCAACACATTTCCATTAGGAGGAGCGCTCTGCAATTAAAAATAATATGCAGATGTAAAAACACTAATGTGCGAAAACACACGCAAATGAAGAAGCATGCATATTTGTAGTGTCCCCTGGCATTTGTGTATGCACCGCTTTTTATAAATGATGCGAATGTTTTTTCAAGTTGGTGACGATGTTTCTATATTTGATTGCGTTTTGGTAGATCGTCTCTGAAGCTGCAGCGCGTTTCTCCTTATGGAAGTGTTTTTGGCCGTTGTGTGTTGTGTGTTAGCACCTGTTGGCCACCGTAATATCATTAAGAGAAAGTCATTTCATTATGCAACTTATAGGTATGTTTAATTGTTGGTTTCCTCACCTTGTGTACATGTTGTAGATCAGGTACGATGCAGAAAAAGAGTGCTGGTAGACCTTAGTTCAATCAGGAGAAAAACAATGAAGTGTTATTGTCGTGTTCTGTGTATAGAGCTGTGTGTTTGTGGGAGCCCCTAGTGGCGAGTGATAATAGCGCAGCTTTATCTATCACAGGAAATAGTCATACAGGAAGTTGCGTCAGTCAGTTGGGAAATTACATGTAGCAGTCTCATTTTGTTAGCTCCACAATCTGGCTGCATCCATCTTCTGGAGACTTGTTAAGCACATTGTCTGTAAGTAATGTTGGTTGAAACTATATTAATGTAGAACATTTATTTCATCATGTGATCGTATTTCATATCTTTGTTATGTGACGTTAAACTGCATCTGCACAGCTAGGCCTAAGCTAACGCCTCATGTCAATGACAGTAGCCTCATCCCAATACCCCTCCTCGACTCCTCCTTTCCCTCACTCGCATCCTTTCCTTGCATCTTAGCTCCGCCTCCGTAAGATGCGAGCGAGAGACACGAGGAGGTGACGCGAGGACAGAGGAGTCCTCAGGTATTAATTGGGATGCCCTCGTTCACTCAAATGTCACTCTTAAATGACATCTGTTAATGATGACATGTGCACAGCTGTATCCCCTCTCATCGGGCTGAACTGAATAACCCTTTAGAACCGGCCCATTTCTGGTTAAATATTTATTTAAATGAATGAATCTTTCTCTTGTTAGTCAAGGAATTCAATGTATGATGGTTGGTCCTGCTTTTGTGTTCCGTGTTGGTGTAAAATGTAGCCTACATTTAAATAATAGTATAATAATGTGAAAGCCTTTTAGAAATGAATTGCACATAATAGTTCCCACGGAGCTGTGAGCACTTATACATGTATGTGACGCTTTTCCACTCATCTTCCAGTTGTCGGTTTTCCTCTGTTGAAATCGACCAGCTGTGAAGGTGGGGGCGCGGCTTTTATACGCGAGTAGTGAAAACACTTCGCGTAGTCTGCTCGCATGTATCCTCCCTTTCGTCTCCTCCCTTTCGTCTCCTCCCTTTCGTCTCCTCCCTTTCGTCTCCTCCCTTTCATCTCCTCCCGCACCCCTCCTCCCTCACCCCTCCTCGACTCCTCCGTGTGCATTTCAGCTATTGAGACGCCTTTCAAAATGGCGTGTCTTGATCGATTTCCGGGTCAAGTCCCGGAGGAGGGGAAGAGAGGAGTCGAGGAGGGGTATTGGGATGAGGCTAATGTAATCCGTTAGTGTATTAGCTCGTCGTTAGCTTAGCTTCTATAGCATACTAGCTCGTCGTTAGCTTAGCATATTAGCTCGTTGTTAGCTTAGCACTGTTAGCATTTGGCTAAACTCTTGTTTTCTCTTCACTTATAAAATAGATTAGTTTGTTAGCCTTCTAAGCTGTCTAAGTAGCCTAGCTTTACCATAGCATGGTCATGTATGTCGTGTTTCTGTATACCTGTCATGTATACTTATCTCATTGCAACTGTAAAACAATGTATTTTTCTTGTGTGTTAGAGTTTTACAATAAAGAATATAAGAATATTCAGGAGCTTCAGTAATTTCCAATTCAGAATCCCGTTCTCCTGGAATTATTTGAAGTTCATGTTTATGCTGACTGAATAGCGAGTAAGAACAGTACAGTAAAAAAAAGACAGCATTACAACAAGCTCCACACATCGGAGAGCATCTACGTGGAACCTCAGCTATCTTAAAACAACATTGAGCCACCTTTCACCTCAAGATGAGTCATGCAAGTTCCAAGACTGTCAGGGACAGAGTGGAACTTACGAACAACGAACTCAATGAGGAAACCCGGTCTCTACAAACCCGTTCAAGGGAAAGCGGTTCATCCCTCAATTAAAATGCCATGCTTGCCGTCGCAAGAGCAAGAGCAAAAGCCGCAGCAGCTGAAGCCAGAGCATCCTATACTCAGCGGGAGATAGCTTTAAAGGTTGAACAAGCCCGTCTACAAGCTACACTTGACGCACTTCAGGTAGAGAAAGAAAGGGATGCTGCTAAAGCTGAATTGGAAATGCTGGAAGCTGGCCTAGTTGAGAGTGATCTAGGATCTGCAGCCACAAAGCCTATTCCTCTCTCACCTCGAAAACGGCTGCAACATACTGAGGAATACGTGAGGGAGCAGTCGCTTATTAAGTCATCATACCATTCCAATATGGACGAAGCCCCATTTCACACACCACATGTGACACGCCGATGGCAAACTGGACTTCCACGTGATGACCAAGGCAGCCTTCCCTTCAAAAACGAGCATGGGGTCTCACACATAGGCGAACAGCCTTCCACTCACCCACATGGGGCCTTCAGCATAAATCCACGTATTTCAGAGTACGACAGAATACCTACCAACCACGATCTTGCCAAGTGTCTGGCTCGCAACCAGCTTGCCACAACAGGCCTAAGGACCTTGGATGACAAACCACTGGAAAAGCGCATCACTTTAAATCTTCCATTTAAAGTGATGTTTAAACTCAGTTAATGGGGCTCATTCACTGGAGCTTCCACAAACAACAATCAACTTAATTATTACATTCAAATGATCTACATTATTCAAGTTTACATTCACTTTGGAGAATAACACGGGAGAGATGAGCGGAAGCGCTCTCTTTTCCTCTCTCCCTCTCTCTCTCCCTCCCCCTCTCTCCCTCTCCTGACAGCCAGTCAGTATCTCATGCAGCTCACTGATCCAGTAATGAGTGACCTGACAGTGAAGAATAAATATATGTATAACTAGTGTAGCTTGTTCCAGAGGTACATACAATAGCTAAGTGTGTTAGGTCTAACTCTTGTGTGTTTCGCTCCGCTTACCGGTCCGGCGGGCGGAGCTGCAGGATTTCTGCTTCACACACGTTGCATTCCGCTATTTTACTGTCTTTTTCAGACACCTTAAAATAATGCCAGACCGGTGAAGCCATTTTGGCGAGCTTGTTTTGCCGCACACAGAGAAAAGTGTCATGTATTTTAGGTCATGCGATCGGCTCTCACGATCGGCATGTTTAGAGAGCACCGATCGATCGGTAAAGAGTGAGTATCGGCCGATATCGATCGGTGACCGATCGATCGGAGCATCCCTATCTGTCAACAAGACAACTGTGTTCCCACCCAAGGAATACGGAGGTAAAAATAAATCAGTCGATGACAACAAGCTCTGTCCCATACATGGAAAGCCTCACCCGCTGAAAAAGTGCAGAAGCTTCAGGGAGAAGATCATCGATGATCGCAAGCAATTCCTGAAAGATCACTCAATATGCTTTAGATGCTGTTCATCCACAGAACATCTCGCGAGAGACTGCAAAGCGGAAGTACAATGCGGAGAATGCCAGAGTGATCGTCATCTGTCAGCCCTCCATCCGGGCCCCGCGCCATGGACATCCAGGCCCTTCACACCTTCTCCAGAGCATGGCGGGGAAGAGGACAAGGTCACTGAAGACGTCACCGCTAAGTGCACAGAGGTATGTGGAAAAGGAGTTAGCGCAAGAGCATGCTCAAAGATATGTCTCGTTAGTGTTTACCCTGAGGGGCACCATGAGAAATCAATGAAAGTCTATGCTATACTCGACGAGCAAAGCAACACATCTCTGGCGAGGTCAGAGTTATTCAGTGTCTTCAACATCCAAGGTGGTGAATTTCCATACACTCTGAAAAAATGTGCAGGGCTCAAAGAGACGACTGGACGAAGGGCCCATGGTTACGTTATAGAGTCAATCGACCAGAAGATCAGTCTTCATCTCCCTACACTCCTTGAATGTAACCAGATCCCCAACAACCATTCAGAGATTCCAACCCCTGATGCAGCTTTGCACCACAACCACCTGAGGAAGATTGCGGACGAGATACCATCCCTTGATCCGCAAGCAGAAATACTCTTGTGGCTTGGCAGGGACATCCTTAGAGTCCATAAAATCAGGAAGCAAATCAACGGACCACACATTGCTCCATTCGCCCAGAAGTTGGACCTTGGTTGGGTCGCAGTCGGCGATGTCTGTCTAGGAGGGGCTCACAAGCCATCTGTAGTGAGCACGCTCAAGACTGCCATCTTGGAAAATGGCCACCCAAGCTACCTGCAGCCCTGTGGCAGTCAAGTGCAGGTAAAAGAAAGATTTGGTCATGACACTATGCACCAAGCTTTCCCAGTGACTTCTTCAGACAGTTCACTCTCAACAATAGATGAGGAGAACCTGGGTCAATTCATCTTTTGTCACACTCCCAGCGACCACAAACTCGCCTCCTCGATAGACGACATGAGGTTTCTCCGCATCATGGACAGCGAGGTCCATCAAGACAACTCCAACTGCTGGGTTGATCCCTTGCCCTTTAAGACACCCAGACAAAGGCTACCAAACCACAGAGACTGTGCCAATAATCGTCTCATCTCACTCTTAGAGAAACGTCCCCAGATGAAGACACACTTCCTGGAAATTATTGAAAAATTGTTCAAGAACGAACACGCAGAGGTAGCTCCTCCACTGCAGGAAGGCCAAGAAGTCTGGTATCTCCCCTCCTTTGAAGTCTATCATCAGAAGAAGCCGGAGCAGATTCGAGTTGTCTTCGACTCTAGTGCAGCCTATCAAGGCGTCTCTCTCAACAACGTGCTTCTCCGAGGCCCAGACCTGAACAACACCCTCATTGGTGTACTCATGAGGTTCAGAAAAGATCTCGTCACAATAACAGCTGATGTCCAGCACATGTTTCACTGTTTCAGCCCCTAGTGGCTAGTGATAATAGCGCAGCTTTGTTTATCACAGGAAATAGTAATACAGGAAGTTGTGTCTGTCAGTTGGGAAATTACATGTGGCAGTCTCGTTTTGTTAGCTCCACAATCTGGCTGCATGCATCTTCTGGAGACTTGTTAAGCGCATTGTCTGTAAGTAAATATGTTAGTTGAAACTATATTAATGTAGAACAGTGTTTATTTGATCATTTGATTGTATTTCATACCTTTATTATGTGACGTTAAACTGCATCTGCACCACTAGGCCTAAGCTAACGCCTCATGTCAATGACAATGTAATCCGTTAGCTTAGCCTCTTTAGCATACTAGCTCGTTGTTAGCTTAGCCCTGTTAGCATTTTGCTAAACTCTTGTTTTGTCTTCACTTATAAAATAGATTAATTTGTTAGCCTTCTAAGCTGTCTAACTAGCCTAGCATTACCATAGCATGGTCATTTATGTCGTGTTTCTGTATACCTGTCATGTATACTTATCCAGGGTTGCCAACTTGGGGTACCTGGCTGGAGTGAGATTTTGATATCATGGGTTTAATTACACATATTCACACTAAATGGTTCTACTAAATGACTGCTGTCATTTCAGCAGCGGGACCTTAGGATATATATATACAATATATACAAATACACAATATTGGACACAGACTATAAAGGGCACACAGTTTCATTCACTAATGAAAGTCAAACACATGTTTGTTTCCACTGTTTTATTGTGTGCCTGTCGCGATAAGCAGTTAATTGACTTATCGTACGATAAATAAAAATGAACTCGATAAATTGCCATTTACATGAGGATGTGACTAGCAGTTTGAAAGGATGTACTTGAATTATTATTATATATTATCATTATGTCAGTGGTCTAATATGCTCATACAACGGTGCCGACAATATTATCATTTATCGCAATAATTTCCGGGAAAATGTATCCAACAAAATTAATTATCGTGAGAGGCCTATACATGAAACACACACACAAATCTACAGACTTACTCCAAACTGACAAACATATTAATTAACACACTCTCACTCTCATATACTCTTTGACTCTATTTTGGCCTAGCAGAACAATAACAATGAGATAAGTCTTATCTCATTGCAACTGTAAAACAATGTATTTTTCTTGTGTGTTACAGTTTTACACTAAAGAATATTCAGTAATCTAATCTCCAATTCAGAATCCCGTTCTCCTGGAATTATTTGAAGTTCATGTTTATGCTGACTGAATAGCTAGATTCCAGGAACATCTAGTGAGAACAGTGCAGTTATCAAGATCATAAATGGATCCTTTTACCATTAAAAATGAACTAAAACGCTTAGAAAAATTGAATATTTAATCATGACTAATGAAGTTTTGGCCATCAGATTGTTTTATTCGGCAGTGTGTTCTCATAATAATTCAAAGACACAAAATGCTAAATGATTTGAGAGAAAGTGTTCTGATGTTTTTGTGCACTATATTTTGTTCACCAGTTTCTAATTCAGTTGGTTCCTGCTTTCCCCAGTTTCCTCTCCTCACTCAGAGTGCTTTATGCTGTGTTTATCAGTATGGCAGGGTGGGTATCAGCGGAGGGTATTCCTCTATATGGATAATGCAGGAAAATAAAGCTACAGAATGGTGACATCATTTGGCATACGAGTGGTATATAGAGTGGTACTATAAAGCTATTTCCTTTTTATGAAAATAACTAAACATGAAATTGTCGGCCTGTGTCCAAAGGTCAACACATATATCCATATAAATGGAGAGGAGAATGTCAGTGTTCCAGAGATATAAGAACCATGATAGAACCTTTCTTTTGGTTTTTGGTTCAAAAATATGATGCCAAAAAGGAACAAAAAACATTTTTGTGGATGTTATCAAACCTGATAACTTTCTATCTCCCATTCACTTTTGAGTGAATACACTTTGTTTTTTTCAAAATGAAGGAACTGGTTGCTAGGCGTTGTGGACATCGATGAGTAGATAAAGCTAATCTTTTGTTTTGTTTTACTTGTTATGGAGCTGTATTGACTTGCGTGCATTTTTACTTGGTTGGGCACTTGATTAAATTCAACCCTAAAACTAAAAATGTAAATTGATAATTTACAACTATGTAGTTGCTTTGCCAAAACTATTACTTAAACCTTGCAGAAATTAAGAGAGGTGGAAATAACTAGATAGCTTTTAAATCGTATCACTTCACACAATCCCTTAATTACCTGTAAATAACTGCATTCAAGTATGACTTCCAAATGTTTTCTGCACTGCCAATTATTAACTCAACCCGGGCGGAGTGCGCAGTGGGCTGTGCATTGATCATCAGATCAAGGGGGCGTTGGGGAACACCAATTCGAAACTCGCCTCCGCCGCCAGTGCGTCAGGCCGTTGTGTCCGTGGGAAAGACACTTCACCTGAATGTGCGCCTGTGGGTATTGTCCACAGTACATGACCGTTACTTGTCTTATATGTGTGTCATGTGTATCTGTAAAGCGCTTTAATAAATGCATTGAATTCAACCATTTCAGATCTTCCTCTAATGTCCCCTGCGTGATGAAATGACTGGGGGATATCCACTCAGAGCTTTTGCTTTAGGATTCACTGAGATAATGCTCCAATAACCTGAGTGTGTCTGCATGCTAATCAGCTGCAGCGTTAGATTAACAATATTACAATAACCCCACAGCGAGATGATAAGTACCGTAGTGGCTCTCCAAAGCCCTCATCAGGAGATCAATAGTGCAGAGTGGAGGCAGCCTTCACTCCTGATTCTGACTCCCCTCTTCATTACAGAGGAAGAGCCTCCTCCAAGAAGGACAGACCAAATGGTATTGTTACTTGACTGCTCTTCTTGTGTTCCTTCAAAAAGACGTCAACATCACTCAGCAGATGCCCCTCTTTAGTGACAGCGCGGAGATGGCTCTTTGATAAGGCTGTCAGCGGTGGGTGACACATGGGGGGGGGGGGTGTTTGAGATGTGGAGAGTAACAGACAGCAGTGCTGCTGTGTGCCGGGTTTAGACAGGATAAGATGTACTTTATTGATCCTCAATTGGGAAATGTCTCGTTTCAGCAGCATGTTACATCAAAGGCATTGCACATCATTTGAAAAAAGAAAAGGTTGAAAATACACAAACTATATATAAACATCTCAGTATAGAGAATAATACAGTACTAAAAAGTAAAATATACACAAGATAACCGTGAAAGAAAAAGCATCTGCAGATCTGACAAATACACAGAATCAAGGGGCTTAAGTAGGATATGTATTACCAGTACAGTAAGAGTGCGAGGAAGGGCATACACATTTACAGTGTGATGTTAAATGTACAGTGTTTCGCAGGACATGTACATATTTCCTGATGTTAGTTTAGTACAGCTTGGTATATGTGCCGTGTGCCTCATTTACACTTCAATTCCACAACCTGACATGTTATGGTGCTTTTCACACATTTGAGGTGTCCTTCTGCTGTTGACGCTCCGCTCGGGACTGTTACAAACAAATTCTTGAACAAATGTTCTAAATGGCATTTTGTAGTGAGCGTAAAGGGTGCAGTGACATTTAGAAGAAAAACAAACACAGACCGCAGAGCAGTGGTTCCTCTTTAAGAAACAGCCCTTTTTGCAAAGACAAAACACACGGCATCATTCGACTGTGACATCAGGGAGAATAAAAGAATAAAAGCACAACTTCTCAACACCTTGCCGAAATATGTTGTAGTGTTAGAGGTAAGTCCTCCGGAAGGCCTTGCCTTAACCACCACACGACAAAAGAATATCCTGCCATGTTTGTCTCAATGTCCCTTTTTAAAAGACAACATTTACTTTTAAGATAAGATAAGATAGAACTTTATTTATCCCAATTCGGGACATTTTTGTGATTAAAACATAATTACAAAGATTTGGGATAGCCCACCGCCATCAATATTCAACAGTTTTGGTCAAACGAACATGTTGACTTTCTCTGGGAAGCAAGATGTCTCCTTACTGCTGGTGTCCCCAGCTGTGGAAAACAGAGGTGGTGGAGCGCGGAAAGGCAGCAGTGTCCTTCTTACTACACCAGAGGGCGGTGTTTCTCACTGGCTGTTCGCTGTTCGCAACAACAACGACAACAACAACAACAACAACAACAACAACAACAACAACTGTATCCAAGAGCAAACTAGACCAAACAAATTACATTTATGTACAAACCGCTCTCCGGGTTGACATATTTTGGTGATTAATTGTACTTACATAGCAGTGCTCAAGTGCTCCTTTGGGAGTTCAAAGTTAGGCTGGCTTAACTAGCAACAGTTATCAAGTATGCTGTGCTAGCTTTTGGCTACTGAGCAAATCAACTGTGCCCTGTACTACGAAGCAGGATTTGCGGTTATCGAGGTAACTTCAGGGTTAACTCTGAGTTTCCAGTCCTACGACGCTGGTTCACTTCTTACCGGGGTATCTCCATGGTAACTTATGCTGAACACCTAACTTGTGAACGTGAAAATGAATAGAATATCAATCTGCAGAGCAATCTGACTAATATAACATTAGCGTTTAGAAAGCTTACTTAAATATCCTATATTTTATCCAAAGCGACTTACATACTCAATACTTTGGGCAATCCCCACAGGAGTAATGTTGGGGTGAAGCGTCTCAGGAACACAACGACATGCTGACTGCAGTGGGACTCGAACTTGCTATCCTCTGATTTGAAGATCAGCGCATTAACCCACTGCGTCACACTGGTGTTACCTCCTTTAAACAACATGTGGCCTGTCAGCTGTGACTGCGGGATCAAATAATGAATCAAAGCATTGTGAGGTGAGGCTCAAACGCCTTTATCACACTGCCAAATATACCGTAACGCAACACTACTGCTAACAATACTGCTATCAGCGTTGATTGTCCAGCAGATAGTTGATATGTTGGTTCTGACCAATCTGGGACCAGTGCTGATTTAGTACCGGTTCTCTATGGTCAGGTTGGTCTTTGATCCCGGCGTCAAAGTAGTCCCTGTAGCGGCAGTTGTAACTATGACGGAGCAAAGGAACTCACTTTGAGTAGAGATCGTAGTGAGATAGTTTGCATATGGAGGAGTTGTGGGAGGATGGTTGAGTTGAACAAACACAACGTTCACAACAGAGGCCACTGTCCCTGTTGCACAGGATATGGAAGGCAGTTGGACCAAAAGCAGAACTAAAAGCGAGGCAGGTAAATAACGAAAGGCAAGCTATAAAGTGAAACTGGTTCCATAATGGTGAAATTAAACCGGGGAGCAGGCAAAGGTAATAACAAGGAACAAAGGCAGCAAACGTAAAACAGGGAGCGAACCAGGATAGCATGAGAAGCAGGCAGAAGATCCAGGGATAAAACCACAGGAAACACCCACGGCTGAACACAGCAGGAAACATCCATGATAAACGGACAGAACACACTGGCATACTGGAGAGAACATTTAAAGAAAAATGTAAAGGAAATGTTTCTAAAATATATTACACATCCTAGATTGAATGCACTAAGCTCGTGTCACGTAGGTTACATGTATAACATACCTAACTTAGCCTACACAATTCTAGCTGACTAGCTTTTTCTCAACCTAACCAAGTATGTTTCCTAAACCAAGCCCAGTGGTAACATACTGAAGTTACGCATATATGATGTGTTAAGCTCTATCTGACTTCCAGTACACGTTGAATCATTACTTCAGGGGTTTAGCAGGGTGTTAAAACTAAACCTCAAAAGTAGCTCTCAGAACCTCAATATATGACAACAGAGTCAGAACAGTTTGCCTCTGTAGACCCCGCCCCCCAGCTTCCTGTCATCCATGTACTAGTTCTCAGTCTATACTCCTCATTAACTCCTCTCACTAACTTCTTTAACATGCATTTCCTAATGAATGTATATTAGATACTCTGATATTCTTTACAATCTGCACAGAAAGCTGAATAAGTTCTGAGGAAGCTTTGACGCAGCGGTAGAGCGGCAGCGAAATGATTATGATGAATTCAGAAGACCACTTAAGATGTTGGTGCAGCAGCAGGCTAATGCTCTCCAGAGTCAGGCTGTCACTCTGATGAACACATCGGCCGCTCCATCTCAGCAGGAGATAGCACCTCTAAACTCTGCTGTCTCCTTCTCATCCAGCCACAGAGAGCTCATTATCATCCTGCCTAGTTCAGCGACACAGAGATGTCACCGCGGCCATCGAATTATAGCATGTAACAACGGGGACGACACGTAGTGCGATTTGCAACACGCAATGTCACCGGCATTGGACACAGGAAGAGCAATGTGTTTCTTGTGTGATAAATGAAATGTGTTACATTTCCTGTTAAAAATACTTCCCTGAAACCGCAAACTCCCATGCAGTGTCTTCGGAATGAAAAGCAGCAGCTGCCAGTCTCTAACAGGAACCAAGCGTGTGAGCTGCAGTTAAACCTGCGACCATCACCGAGCTATCTTCATCACAAAATGTTATTTGTACTGTCATCAATTGGATTATACACTTGTTTGTACCAGTGTGCAGTCAGCATGGAAGTGTAGTCTTAAAGAAGGGAGGGGAACTGATGGATTGAGTTTTATCTAAATAAAAGAAGGAATCAAATAATTGTCGGAATTAACCATTAATTAGATATTCTCCATCAGAGCATTGATTTGTAAACCTAAGAGTGATTAGGACTGGTGCTCCCCTGTGTACCACATGAATACGTTGGTACATCATCATCATAGTGATTAATAAAGAGGATTATCACAGAATGTACTTGTGTTTTGTAATCTCATTATCATTAGCATAAATGACTGCTTTGTCCTCACTGTACTGCTTTCATGTGTGTGTAGGATGTGTACAGAATGGGAACTAATGTTTCTCTGCAGACAGAAGTGCAGTCAGTAGTTAGAGAGCTGTGATTATTAATGAGGGCGATGGTGTATGTCCTCACACAGGGACTGTGCACAATACGTATCAGGACGCTGTTTCCAACTCCACTGATGCAAAGAGTATCTACATTATAAAGGTGCCGCTGACTGAGTTTGCTGTTAACCACATTAGTATTGTAGCATTATTTAGAAACAGACACAGTCACTCTCTTTATTAAAATGAGCAAAACAAAAAGGTCATGGTCTCTGTCTGACTTCTGAGTGTTGTCCTAAAAGTCCCAACGTCAAGAAGAACGTCCGACCTACAGTAAAGGTGCCAGGTATAATGACGACACATTATAATTGTATAGTATAATAGTTTTAAATTTGATAAGAAGGTAATTATATCAACAATAAAGTTGAAATACCAATTTGAAAATAAATCCTATATGTGGGAAATAAAGTTGAAATGTTGAGAATAAAGAATGAACTTTAGAAATAAATCAAACTACTAGCCTTTGTGAGGGTACTAACAAATGACTGTCATGAAATATGTGTGTAGGATCAATGAGGATGAAGGAAATCTGCAGCGTGTAAAGTATGGATAATCTATGTATGCATAGAGAATATATTTGTGCTGTCAATACATTTAAATAAATATTTAGATAATCACACTAATATTCTTTGAATAACCAGGATTAATCAAACGTTTCAAATATTGGTATTTACTTGTATTTCGGGGAGTGCTTTTTACTTTATTGTGTCATTTCAGAATTATTGGCATGAAATCGATGATCTGTTCAGTCGTGACAATCTCCCCCCACTGTGCAACGTAAAGGAACTGCTGCATGCTTCAGCAAGACGTCTCTCTGCCGTTTTTCTTTTTTTAAAGACACGCCGTTATTAAAAATACAGTGTTGAAAGGGGCAGACAGGGGAGGAGACTGCAGGACACATCCTTGGGCTCGGGAGCGGAACCTGTGTTTCACCAGCAGGATAACACTATGGGCCTCTAGCTCCAACACTGAGCTCTGCAGCGCCCCCACTGTTTCACCTCACTACAGAACTGAACATGTGTCATGGACCAGGTGTGCCCCCCCCCCACTGAGGCAGCGCTGGTTCTGAGCTCCAGTCAGTGAGATACACGCAGCTTTGCTACATTCCTCCACTCTCTTTGCCTTTTCAGTGACATGCAAGTCATGGAAACATCTGCGCTGGAATAAAGGGAAGACTTTTGGGTCAAATTTGAAATTGTGATTAATTTGCGTTATTTATTTATGTTACGCATTAGGGTTTCCAGAATAATTGCATGTTGTAATGCGTTAACGCTGACAGCCCGTTGAAAAACTACTTCGATAATTACTTTTTTGGAACTCTACATTTCTTTTTTTCAAAGGCATGCATACAGGTTATGGCCCTGATTTTGAATTATTTTATTCCCAAATGCTTCCTCAGGTCAGTTTATAAAACTATTTAAAATACTACTTACTTATGACTAATGACCACTGTGTCTATGGAGAAGAAGCCAGTCAGAGGCAAGACTTAGAAATAATGAACATTCTGAACGTCATACGATTAGAAACAACTAACTGAGCTCCATCCTATTGTTCACACTGAAACACAAGCTGAGGCAACACTCTCCTGCACTATGAAGGTCCAGCAACTGATTATTACAGAGTCATGTCCCAGAAAAATCTAATTGACAAGAATGTATCCATTCTCGCTTTAGGGTCCATTTTAGAATGTTTAAAATGTGAGAAGAACAGAACTAGGTCTCTCAGCTGTTCCTCTGTAGTCCCCCTCACTGTGCACTCAGAAGAGCCTCTCGTCTGTAACATGGTGCCCTCTCTATGCTGCAATGTTAATGAGTTTTCCCGGAGTGTGTGCACAGCCTATTTCTATCTTTAGATCCACACCTTAGAGGCCGCCGTCCGTTATCTCTACTGCACGGCTGGATCACACATCTGAACTGAGCTGAGATTAACACAAAGAGTCAGTGATAGGCTTGAAGGAGGATTTGAGAGCGGTGATTATTTGGTGTTATATGTTGGAAAACAGCTGCAGTAATCAGAATGTCAGAGGAAATAAAACAGTTGAAAGCAAATGATCCTGAATGTATTTTTGTAGCCATAAACCCAGGAAGTCACAGGACACACAGCTGGATTGATTGTATTGCAATGTTGTCTGGCTTTATCTGTCTTTGCATCAGGACATCATGGAGAAGCAGTCTGAAAAGATGAATGGATTTAAATAACTCTATCAGACATCAGTAATCACCCTCAGAACTATTTTATATACAAAGAACTTTGCGGTACTTAGTTCCCAGTACTTAGTACCCCCGAACTCTTAAGTCCCTGGAACTGTCCTAGTTGATTGTGTTCACACTGGAATAAGTCCCTGAGGGAGGCTTTGGGTTTACTGGCAAGGCAAGGCAAGGCAAGGCGAGGCAAGTTTATTTATATAGCATTCTTCAACACAAGGCAATTCAAAGTGCTTTATAAAAAATGAAAGACATTAAGAAAATGGCATTTAAAATCAGTCATTAAAAATAAAAGCTAATAAAATAAACATAAAAAGAACAAATACATGGATGAAAGTTACAGTGCAGTCTAAGATATGAATAGTTCAATTAAAAGCAGCGACACAAAGAAAAGTCTTCAGCCTGGATTTAAAAGTAGTCAGAGTTGCAGCGGACCTGCAGGTTTCTGGGAGTTTGTTCCAGATATTTGGAGCATAATAACTGAACGCTGCTTCTCCATGTTTAGTTCTGACTCTGGGGACAGAAAGTTGACCAGTCCCTGAAGACCTGAGAGATCTGGATGGTTCATCATTTAGCAGGAGGTCAGAAATGTATTTTGGGCCTAAACCATTCAAAGCTTTATAAACCAGCAGCAGTATTTTGAAATCTATTCTTTGACACACAGGAAGCCAGTGTAAAGACTTCAGAACAGGAGTGATGTGATCCACTTTCTTAGTGTCAGTGAGGACTCGTGCAGCGGCGTTCTGAATCAGCTGCAGCTTTCTCATAGATTTTTTAGTGAGACCTGCAAAGACACCATTGCAGTAGTCCAGTCTACTGAAGATAAAGGCATGGACAAGTTTCTCCAGATCCTGCTGTGACATTAGTCTTTTAATCCTAGATATATTCTTTAGGTGATAGTAGGCTGATTTAGTAACTGTTTTAATGTGACTGTTGAAACTCAGGTCAGAGTCCATGACTACACCTAGATTTCTGGCTTTATCTGTTGGTTTGAACATGGCAGACTGAAGCTCAGCGCTAACTTTTAAACGTTCTGCCTTGGCTCCAAAAACCATTACCTCAGTTTTATCTTTGTTTAATTGGAGAAAGTTCTGACACATCCAGTCATTGATTTGTTCAATGCACTTACTCAGTGTTTGAATTGGAGCATAGTCTCCTGGTGAAATTGTTACGAAAATGTGTGTGTCATCCGCATAGCTATGGTAACTTATTTTGTTGTCTTTCATTATCTGAGCCAGTGGTAGCATGTAGACGTTAAAGAGAAGAGGCCCCAAGATAGAGCCTTGAGGAACCCCACATGTCATATTTGTCAACTCAGATGTGTATTTACCGATAGAAACAAAGTTGTTTCTGTCCTTTAAGTAGGATTCAAACCAATTTAGAACTGTTTCCGAAAGTCCCACCCAGTTTTCCAGTCGGTCTAGTAATATGCTGTGGTCAACAGTGTCAAACGCAGCACTGAGATCTAATAATACTAGCACTGAAGTTCTGCCACTGTCTGTGTTTAAGTGGATGTCATTAAAGACCTTTACAAGAGCAGTCTCAGTGCTGTGGTTTGGACGAAAGCCTGACTGGAACACATCGAAACAGTTATTTAAATGCAAGAAATTACTCAACTGTTGAAAAAACACTTTTTCAATGATCTTACCTAGAAATGGCAGGTTTGATATGGGCCTGTAATTGTTCATTACTGAAGCATCTAGATTATTCTTTTTTAAGAGCGGTTTAATGACTGCCGTTTTCAGGGCCTGTGGAAAAATACCTGAGTGAAGAGATTTGTTTACTATATGAAGTAGATCTGAGGCCATGCAAGGCAAAATATCAAGGCAGCAGGAGGAGGATTTCAGAAGTTGTATAATGTCCTCTAGGTTTTAATCATTAATCTGATGGAATTGTGTCATGGTGTTTGACTTGATGTTAAGTGGACACAGAGACAACACATTTGCTGTACCTGATGCAGAGGCACTGACTGCTCGTCTGATTTTCTGAATTTTGTCAGTGAAAAAGGAGGCAGAATCATTGCACGCCCTGATGGATAGAATTGTCGTGCGTTTTTCAATTCCAAATTATAAAGGCCAAGTCAGTCTTTATAGATTTCAAAGTGAACCTGGAGATTTGTTTTTCACCACCTGCGTTCAGCTTTTCGACATTCTCTTTTTTCTGTTTTCACGGTCATGGCCTTTCTCCATGGAGATATTTTCTTCCCAGTCACTTCCTTTACCTTAATTGGAGCAATGGCATCTATAACATTTTTAATTTTTGAATTAAAATGATCTACTAGCTCATTTACTGAGATGTTAGCAGGGGCAAGTGTGGAAGAACAATTCTGAGTAAACATTTCCCTAGTATATTCAGTTAAATATCGCTTTGTGGATACCTCTTTTTGAACATTTTTGTGAACAGAAATAGAGCTCTCAAAGAAAACACAGGAATGGTCAGAGAGCGCAACATCAGTCACCACAACCTTAGAGATATTCAGACCCTTTGAGATAATTAAATCCAGAGTGTGCCCCTTATTGTGCGTGGGCTCCGTCACATGCTGAGTCAGTCCATAGCTATCAAGAACACAAAACAGTTATTTTGCCCCTCTGACCTGGGGGTTGTCAACATGGATGTTAAAATCACCAACAATGACTAGACGGTCAAAGTCAATACACACTATAGACAGCAGTTCAGTAAAGTCATCAAAAAAGCTTGCACAGTATTTGGGTGGCAGGCCGCAAACAACTTCACGGCGTATACTGCGACCCGAAGTTGGGGACTGGCGCCAACTGGCGCCAACACCTCCTCATCACTCCACCGCTCCCATGTTTTATTTTGTGTTGCCATAAGCAGAGTTGGGTGTAACGCGTTACAAAGTATTACTTTGTCGGTAACGGAGTAGTGTAACGCGCTACTTTTATAATCCAGTAATCACACTACAGTTACTAACATTGCCCCGACACGCGTTACTTCGTTACTTTCTAAAATCAGTCATACTCAAACCTCAACAAACACCTGCAAAGAACACATGCTAATGTGAAGCTAACGCACATAGCTGTTGTTTATTTATATCACACACGTAGTCTGTTCTTCTTCTCTGTTTTCCGGTTGTTGCCTGTTTTGAATGAGGAATACACACTACCGCCGTCTGCTGGTAAGGAGAGTTATTGCCACTTACGCATGCGCAGTTCGTACGTGCTCGGCTGAAGTCTTTGCGGTGTGCTCCAGTCTGGCTCCAGTGCAACACATGGCCAACACGCAGGAGAAAACGCTGACGCAACAGCGTGAGCAGAGATAGACTGCGCAAAATATACAGATAGCAGGAGACAGAGGACAGCCATGGTCAGATATGAAAACATTCAGGAGCTATCTGGATCAGTCTTATGCGACAATGGAAACTGAACTAAAGAGAACATTTGAAACTTTAGCAGTCTGCGTGATCTGCCTGTAGGGAGGGGCGGGCCGGCCCTGCGAGTAAAGTAACGAGTAAAGTAACGAGTAAAGTAACACATTTTATGTAGAGAGTAACGAAGTAGTGTAATATATAACTTTTTTTTAAAGTAATATGTAATATGTAATATATTACTTTTTTTTAGTAACGACCCCATCTCTGGCCATAAGTTAGTCTCCCTCCGTTGGTGCGTTGGGCTAATGCTAATAATGCTAATGTGAGCAAATAAAATGGAGGCTTCACAAAACTTTTCGGAGTTTTACGGGGCATGGTTTGCAATTCGCCCAGGCAATCAGAAATTGTTAGTGTGGCCGACACACCCACAAACAATTTCCTACCGAGAAAAGTACCTACTCTCTAGTAGGGACTATCTGGGGGTGGAAAGTTTTGCGCGAACTACAGATGTAGCGCTTCATTTCAGACGCCTACCCGTGCGGGTCCGTGATCTGCACGGGGTGGGCCCCTGCTGAAAAGGAAAACCACCCGCAGGACTTGATACGCCCCATTGATAAATACATTTAATTATAATGAAACCAGCTGTCCACTCCAAGTAGGGAATGAGTCCTTACCCCAAGTGAAGGAGTTCAAGTATCTCGGGGTCTTGTTCTCGAGTGAGGGAACAATGGAGCGTGAGATGGGCCGGAGAATCGGAGCAGCGGGAGCGGTACTGCAGTCGCTTTACCGCACCGTTGTGACGAAAAGGGAGCTGAGCCAGAAGGCAAAGCTCTCTGTCTACCGGGCCATTTTCGTTCCTACCCTCACCGATGGTCATGAAGGATGGGTCATGACCGAAAGAACGAGATCGTGGATACAAGCGGCCGAGATGGGTTTCCTCCGCCGGGTGGCTGGTGTCTCCCTTAGAGATAAGGTGAGAAGTTCGGTCATCAGGGAGGGACTCGGAGTTGAGCCGCTCCTCCTTCGCGTCGAAAGAAGCCAGTTGAGGTGGTTCGGGCACCTAGTTAGGATGCCACCTGGGCGCCTCCATAGGGAGGTGTTCCAGGCACGTCCAGCTGGGAAGAGACCAAGGGGTAGATCTAGGACCAGGTGGAGGGATTATATCTCTTCGCTGGCCTGGGAGCGCCTTGGGATCCCCCAGTCAGAGCTGGTTGATGTCGCCAGGGAAAAGAAAGTTTGGGGCTCTCTGCTGGAACTGCTACCCCCGCTACCCGACCACGGATAATCGGGAGAAGATGGATGGATGGATGGAAACCAGCTGCAATGGATCATGGATCCACCAGGGGGAGCCGTGAAAAGCTGCCACACTGGAACTCATGTGAAATAAACAGCTGATAGATCTACAGGTATCTGATATAGCGGATATTTGTTAAGATCCATATGTCACGGATAGGATCATGTTCTGTGCTAAATAAGAGACATGTAATCATTTACAAAACAAAATAATGTTGTTTAATTCACGTTGGCGTAAGTACAAAACCATTGCTATGTTTTTTCATCAGGAAATGCAGCCCGGCTCAAACAAACAATTTTCAATCATCATCCTCACGATCATGTAAAGTATCATATGTTCGCAAATTGAAATGAATGCACTAATATGTAGTTTAATCCGCGTGAGTTTACAACAACAAAAATAATCTCTTTGTTTTTATATCACATCCGACTGGAGGAAAATGCAGCACGGCTCTCACTACCGATAATCCTAAACCCACGGGCAAACAATAATATGTACAGTGTTAATATTTTACTGTATTATTAGTGTCTAAAATGACTGCTATAACAATCACACATTGAGTTGTTAAAATTAGACCGTTGTTTTTTTTTAAACAGTCTGAATGAAACGGCAGCTCTCATGTGATCAGCTGTGTGTTTACACAATAAAATATGCATAGTAATTTAATAAATCCTTCCAACACACATTGTAAGAACAGTTCTGTTTCATATGAGTATCCACAAATCTCTTAATTTTGCCCTCAAAGTGCACCAGATTGATGCATTTAACTTCAATTTAAATAAAAAAGTCTTCTGTTGTAACAACAATAACATTATAAATAGTAACATAGCATGGCATTGCACATTTAGCTTTGAGTGTTACTGGTCTGAGATTGTTTTATTACATGAATTAAGGTGACTGAGGCTTTTTAACATAGACTTTTCAGTGTCCCACATTTTGCACAGAACTGTCCAACATTAGGAAAAGCAGATTGTCTGAGACAACTTGGCACTAAGAGTACTAATATATCTACCATTTATTTTATGAGTGTAATATCTGCATTTTTACTTTGGTTTGATTAGGACACATCCTGGGGATTTCAGAATGGTACTGGATTGTGATGTATTGTATCGGCTTCATATCGCAATATATTCCCGAAGTCTGAAATGCAAACATTTCCCACATTAGGGCAATTCACCCTACATTTAATCATTCAAACACAATCATATTTGCTGCTCTAAACAAATTCAACAATCGTACATCCAAACGGAATAAATATAATTATTAATACGTTTTCTTGTTCATTGTTTTTCACTTTTATTAAATGTTTGATATTTCCGGCACAGACTCGGCAATGCGCGATAGAAACAACAGGAAGTGCGACAGTTTAAATATGCCAGTGTTAATTTCGTCAACGAAAACTATGATGAAACATTTTCGTCAACGACCTTTTTTACATAACTAGGACGAGACGATGACGAGCTAAAAATAGATTCTTGATGACGAAAACTATGGCGAAATGTATATTTAGTTTTCGTTGATGAGACGAGATGGGACTAAGGTGTTAATGGTGGACTATCGGACATTCAAAATGCAGCATATTTTCCCCCAAGTGTCCATCTTGTCTGTCAAAATGCATCTTACGTTTCTAACTTGCAATATCATTATTTCCGCTCTCTTCACTCCAGAAGAGCGATCTCCCTGAGTCTCTCTGTGTGCGGGGGACCACAGGAGGGGGGGGGGGGGAGAGCTGTGGAATGTGACCATCCCCTTTGGGAGACTTCCTCCACACGTTCCGATGGCCAATTAGTTTTAAACAAAGTGTTCCCAACATACAGCATAGGCAACATGGGGGGTGGGGAACGGTATGGTCCCCAGGATGTGTCCTAATCAAACCAAAAGAGAAAATCATCATTCTCTCTCTCGACTCGCTGGTATCTTGAGCTGAGCGCTCATTGGTGGTTTTTACCCCGTGCTGCTGATGAAACTCTCCAATTGGCTCGGCAAAAGTTTGTTGTTTTGTGTCAGTTTTACGTCGCCACTTCCATTCCCATTTTTCATCATTGTTCCACAAGTTTATCATCATGAAATTAATATCTATATATTTTATACTATACTTGCACTGCTTACCGTTTTCATACTTTATATATCTTAGCATATTCATACACACTGTTAATACTGCTCACAGGCTGCTGTGTATTCATAGCCCTCACTGTTTATTCATCATTCAATTCATTCTATATGTTATTCTGTAGATTGTGTACATTACTTTTCACTTCACTGCTTGTTGCACCTGGTTAGAAGCCAAACTGCATTTCGTTGTCTCAGTACCTGTAATATGTGCAATAATAATAAAGTTGAATCTAATCTTGAACAGGAACAAATGTATTTACTTTAAACACATTTGTGCATTCTTTATGAATGCAAACCGAGTCAAGCCGACTCCGGAGGAAATCATATTTCGTTTATTTTTAACGAAATAAATGTGGTTTAATCCACATAATTTACTGTGTTAATTGTTTACTGTAGTATTGTTTAACTTGAAGGTGCCTGATGTGAACATTTCCAAAAGAACGTCTATTAAATGGCCTTTGTATGTATACAGTACAGTCGAGCCCAACCATTTACACCTTCCTTTTTTCCCGTCAAGAGTTTGAATTGGATAAATGGTTATCGATGGTGCTTTTAAAGCCTATTCCATAATAACTGTGTGATTTATATTGCTTTTCAAATGCATATGGCCACCCATTTACACTGCTCTTCCCGTCAAGAATATGAATAGAACTTAGTTAGATCACTTTACATTTCTGCGAATACACTTTTAATCACACACGTCTCCCCGTCGGGAAAATAATAGTGTAAATAAAAGGAGGAAACCATTTTCAAGTTCAGTTTTCACAGTTTTATTTAAAAATAACTGACATAACAGACACCATACTGTATAGTCCTATCTGTTGCGGAAACCAGGACGAGCTATTTCAGGATCTGTTTTTCTGGGGCTAAAACACATACACATACATTATTTTGTATTTGTATTGAAGTACTTTATAGAACCTGATGACAAGGTCAATTTTACTTTCCACTATGTCCACCTTTATTTTGCACAATCAATGGTAGGACTTTATTGAGGCCTGTAATCAGTCGACTACATGTGTCTTGGGTCAGTCTTCCAAAAATCCTCTATCGCTTGCATAAGCTCCTGCTTTGAGCCTGGTTTAGCCTCCTTCCGAATGTAGTCTTTCATCAAGTGCCAGACCAGCTCGATGGGATTCAAATCCGGAGATTCTGGTGGAGTCTTAACCCAGTTGATTCCCTCCGCAGCAATTCCAGCTGCAGCCGCGCTGTGCTTCGGGTCATTGTCCTGGAAGAAGCGGTGATCTGACCCAAAATGTTCCCTGATGTAGGGACCTGCCGCTTCCTTGATTATTATTATTGCAATAGGCTTTAAAAGCACCATTGATAACCATTACCTTTCTCCAATTCAAACTCTTGACGGGAAAAAAGGAAGGTGTAAATAGTTGGACTAGACTGTACTGTATACATACAAAGGCCATTTAATAGACGTTCTTTTGGAAATGTTCACATCAGGCACCTTCAAGTTAAACAATACTACAGTAAACAATTAACACAGTAAATTATGTGGATTAAACCACATTTATTTCGTTAAAAATAAACGAAATATGATTTCCTCCGGAGTCGGCTTGACTCGGTTTGCATTCATAAAGAATGCACAAATGTGTTTAATTGTTAATGTCAGATATGTACTAAGTAAATACATTTGTTCCTGCTCAAGATTAGATTCAACTTTATTGTTATAGCACATTAATAATAATTCATTTATTTTATATAGGCGCCTTTCAAGGCTCTCAAGGTCGCCGTACAAACACATAAAAAACAAGATAAACAATACCTAAAACCAGCATAAGAAACATAAACAAGACAATGCAACAAATCAAATAAATAAAACAGAGGATGTGTGATGGATAATGATCAGGGTGGATATTACAGGTACTGAGACAACAAAATGCAGTTTAGCTTCTAACCAGGTGCAACAAGCAGTGAAAAGTAATGTACACAATCTACAGAATAAAACATAGAATTAATTGAATGATGAATAAACAGTGAGGGGGGTACAGTATGAATACACTAGATATACACAGCAGCCCAGCCTGTGAGCAGTATTAACAGTGTGTATGAATATGCTAAGATATATAAAGTATGAAAACGGTAAGCAGTGCAAGTATAGTATAACATATATAGATATTAATTTCATGATGATAAACATTGTGGAACAATGATGAACAATGTGAATGGAAGTAGCGACGTAAAACTGACACAAAACAACAAACAACTTTTGCCGAGCCAATGGAGAGTTTCATCAGCAGCACGTGGTAAAAACCACCAATGAGCGCTCAGCTCGAGATACCAGCGAGTCGAGAGAGAGAATGATATCTGCATTTTCTCTTTTGGTTTGATTAGGACACATCCTGGGGACCATACCGTTCACCAGCCCCCACCCCCCATGTTGCCTATGCTGTATGTTGGGAACACTTTGTTTAAAACTAATTGGCCATCGGAACGTGTGGAGGAAGTCTCCCAAAGGGGATGGTCACATTCCACAGCTCTCCCCCCGCCCCCTCCTGTGATCACCCGCACACAGAGAGACTCAGGGAGATCGCTCTTCTGGAGTGAAGAGAGCGGAAATAATGATATTGCAAGTTAGATACGTAAGATGCATTTTGACAGACAAGATGGACACTTGGGGGGAAAATATGCTGCATTTTGAATGTCCGATAGTCCACCATTAACACCTTAGTCCCATCTCGTCTCATCAACGAAAACTAAATATACATTTCATGATAGTTTTCGTTATGAATAATCTATTTTTAGCTCGTCATCGTCTCGTCTTAGTCATGTAAAAAAGGTCGTTGACGAAAATGTTTCGTCAGTTTTCGTTGACGAAATGAACACTGGCCTATTTCGAGTCTGTGTCGGAATAATTAAACATTTAATAAAAGTGAAAAACAATGAACAAGACAACGTATTAATAATAATTAATTATATTTATTCCGTTTGGATGTACGATTTTTGACTTTGTTTAGAGCAGTGATCTTCTCTGCAGCAGAGAGCTAAGCACTATCATACCGGACCTAACCCTGAAAAGTATTATCATCTGAAAATAATCATTATGTTATTAATATTAAATATTCCAATGAGAAAGTCATGGCGGCCGTGAGGCTCGCCCCAGTGCAAGCTATGTTCATGTCTGTCATACTTTTGTCTGCCCTATATGTGTGTAAAGTTTCATGTGTTATCCAATACACCCGCTGGGACCTACTAAACTTCAGACACAACCAACATGCAGTTTTGGAGTCATCAACGTCTTTCCCGAAGGAAATATTACCTGTTTCACCTGGCCTCCCAACGCCATGGCAGCAAACCGGCAAAGGGAGCAGGCGCTCCGGTGTCCTATCGCGGTTCAAGAGGCGCCCATACCGACCCCCACTCCCTGCCGTTCTGCTGTCAAATGTAAGATCTCTCAGGCACAAGATGGATGAACTTCACCTCCTGATCCAGTCAAACAAAACCTACGGTGACTGCTCCGCCATCTGCCTGACTGAAACCTGGCTGGATCATTCGATTCCCGACCAAGCAGTATCACTCGCAGGATACAAACTCCACCGAGCCGACAGGTCAGTGGAACTAACACACACATCTAAAGGTGGTGGAATATGCATTATGGTCAACCATCGCTGGTGCACAAACTCCACCTCGCTAAGCCATGCATGTTCCCCACTCCTGGAACTGTCAAATGCAGACCCACCTACCTTCCCAGAGAGTTTGCATCGATAATCATAATCGGTGTTTACATTCCACCTGAGGCTAACGCTAACACCACCATGAGCGATCTAGCCAGTCACATCTCCTCCGTGGAAAACGCACATCCAGACGCAGCAATAATTGTGTTAGGCGACTTCAACCACACCAATCTGTCCACGGAGCTTCCCAACTACCACCAGCAAGTTACCTGCCCCAGCAGAGGAAACAACACACTCGACCACTGCTATACTCCACTCAAGGAGGCTTACCGTGCTTCTGCGGGAGCTCCGCTCGGCAAGTCGGACCACGCAATGCTGCTGCTTATCCCGAAGGACAAACAACAATTGAAATCCTCGGAAACACCAATAAAATCCTCCAAGTCCTGGTCCACAGTAGCCATCGAAAAGTTGCGTGGATGCTTCGCATGCACTGATTGGGAAGTTTTCAACGCAGCTGGGGACCTCCATGCCTACACCGACACAGTGACGTCATTATGTCCAATTTTGTGAGCAGCTGTGCATCCCGACGAAAACAGTAAAACAACACAACATAAGCCCTGGTTCACCAAAGAAATTCAACAATTAAGAAAGGACAAAAACTATGCATACAAATCCGGAAATAAAGAGGACTATATGGCTGCAAAATACAAACTTAGATCTGGAATAAGAAAAGCCAAATTAAATTATGCTTCAAAAATAGAACAGGACATTTCAAACAATAACACTAGGACAGTTTGGAAAACACTTCAGGTCCTCACCAACTACAAAACAAAGCCTCCCCCCACACCTGAAAATGACCATCAGCTTCCGGACAAACTGAACGCCTTCTACAGCAGGTTTGATCATTCTCCAGTTTCTCCACTATCACCCCCATCTCCCCCCCCCTCCCCCACCATTCCTCATCAAAGAGGCAGAGGTGAGGTGCACGTTCAGGAGACTGAAGAGAAACAAGGCGGCAGGCCCAGACAACATCAGCCCTGCGGCACTCCATCACTGTGCTGCAGAACTGGCCCCTGTTTTCACCAACATCTTCAACTCCTCCCTCTGCCAGTGTTCAGTTCCTCACCGTTTTAAGGAATCCACTATCATCCCTGGACCCAAGTCTAATACAATATCCTGCCTCAATGACTACAGACCCATAGCCCTCACATCTGTGGCGATGAAATCATTTGAGCGCATCATTCTCAGGCACCTAAAAACCAGCACCTCCCCCCTCATGGATCCATATCAATTTGCTTACAGAACCAACAGATCCGTTGATGACGCTGTCAACCTGGCAATCCATCACACTCTACAACACCTGGAATCCCCCAACACCTACGCCCGTATCTTGTTCCAGGACTTCAGCTCCGCTTTCAACACCATCAACCCGGAAAAACTCTTCAATAAACTAATGGACATGAACACTGACCCCTGCATCTGTCACTGGATCCACAGCTTCCTCTGGAACAGACAACAACGGGTCAAAATAAATAACAAGGCTGTGTCCTATGCCCCTGGTTATTCTCACTCTACACAAACCAACTCACATCTCAGCACCCCACAGTCAACATATATAAATACGCAGATGACACAACACAACAGGACTCATCTCAAATAATAATGACACACAATACCTCACTCAGATCCATCAAGCAGTCACCTGGTGCTCAGAAAACAACCTCCTACTTAACACAGCAAAAACCCAATAAATAATCATCGACTTCAGGCGAAAGCCACAGCCCAAATAACCTCTATCTATCTCCGGCAAACTCATTTCCACCACAGAATCACTCAAGTTTATTGGCACTCACATAAGCAATAACCTCAAATGGAAGACCAACACAGACCACATCTACAAAAAAGCCAACCAAAGGCTATTCTTTCTGCGGCAGCTCAAGAAATACAGAGTGAGGAAACATCTCCTAATCCAGTTCTACACAGCCATCATCCAAAGCATCCTCACATCATCCATCACCGTCTGGTACAGCAGTTCAGACAACCTCTCCCGGAATAAACTTCAACGTATCATCAATAAAACATCAAACATCACCGGCAGTCCCCTTCCATCACTCGAATCACTTCACCACCAACGAACTGTCACAAGGGCAAAGAAAATCATGTCTTCCAACTTCTGCCCTCAGGGAGGGGCTACAGGTCACTGTCAGCCAAAACCGCTCGCTTCAAACAGCTTCTTCCCCTTTGCAATACGGACACTAAATGGACTCTAAATAACCCCAAAGAACAATAACAATCCACCACACCTTGAACTTTATGTTATGATATGTCTTTGCCCTGTGCTGTGTGTTGTACTTTTTATTGTCTGTTTATTGTATGTTGAATTGTATGGAACAAGCTGTAATACTACTGCACTGAACACGAATTCCACCAGCCTGGCTGTGTGGTCATTAAAGATTATAATCTGATCTAATCTACATATAAGTAATTTTACAACTTGTATTTAGAAATACTAAATTACTGTTGTAATTAATTATGCATAAATGTGTTCATCCATTCAATGTGGCATCTGCTATAATGGGGTTAATGTATGATATTACTTAATAATACAATACATTATAATATATGATAATTACATTTTAGCTTTATTTATTTCTTATTTCATAGCTTCTCATTATTATTATTTGTATCGCTCATCTTATTTTTGATTTTATTAAACTGTGTGAATCTGTGCTATCCTGTTTTTCACTCTTACCCTGTTGCTGTTTGAACTACTGAATTTCCCCACGGGGATTAATAAAAAGGTCCATCTTATCTTATCTTATCTTAATGTATAAGTTGATTTCCTTCAATCTACTGTACTGTGTAAAAGCACCTCAACAATATTACAACAAATATACTGCATAAAGCAAACTATACACTTTATTTGATCTAAAACATTGATATTTTTTCATTATAGTAGCTTGTGAAAACCATACAGTAACACATACGTGATTAAATGCTACAGTATTCAGCAAACACAACTGCAGAGCTGCAAACATTGCAAACAGACTAAGTTCTATAACACCAGTTGTCTTTGTGTATTTGTTAATGAAGCGCCATCTCATGGTTAAATCCTGTAATTGAACAAATGGGGAAATTGGGCAACGCCCTCTAGCAATTTGGCAACACCCCCAGCCACTGGGATCCGCTGGGTTTTTGGTTGGGACACACCCATGTGAGTCCTATCTGGAGTGCTACATCTGTAGGTTCTAGTTCCAGATCTTTTTGGTGTAAAAGCAAAATCCCAAGAACCATCGGCCTAGTTATTGGGAAAAGTATTCCGGTGTGAAAGCGCCTAATAAGTACTTTTCTTAAATTAAAGTGTTTCTGTTGTATGCCACTTCAAATGTATACTCTACTACATATCAGGGGCAAATACAGTTGCACGATAAGATACGATGGATCTTTATTAATCCCCGTGGGGAAATTCAGCAGTTTAACAGCAACAGGGTAAGATTGAAAACAGGACACTTGGGATTAACATGCTTGCTCAATACGCTTTTTCCGCTGTAACACAGACATCCTTGAAGTAGGTTTATATTCTACTTATTCTGGTAAACCTGCAGTATAGAAGTGTCTCCTCCCTCTGGCAGGGAGGGTCATTGCACAACCACCGTGGACGCCTGCTAATGACTCATCTCTGGAGGTGCGCTTGTAGCATCTCCCTCGAATCAGGAGTGCTCCCTTCAGGTGTAAATAAGGGCCCTTAATAGATGATGGTGATTACGCCGGACTGTCCCATGAGGTCCCTCAAGAATGTAAGAGCGCGGCGTGTTGTGACTGCCAATAACCGTTCCACTCGCCTTCTGATCCGTGACCCAAACCTCTTTTCCCGGTGCAAGCCTCTCAAGACTTCTCACTCGATGACGCAGGTTGTACCGCTGTGCATCCTTTATTCTCCTCTCTCTTTCTCGCAGAACTACAGCCTCGCTGTCGGGAAGAGCAGGATCCAGCAGCGCTGGTAATGTTGGCACCATTGTGCGAAGCCTGCTCCCCATGAGAAGTTGCGCAGGGCTATACCTGTTCTGTAGTGGGGTGGCTCTGTAAGCCAGCAGAGCCAGATATGGGTCTGCTGCTTTCTTAACGAGACTCTTCACAGTCTTTACAGCCCGTTCTGCCTCACCGTTGCTCTGTGGATATTTCGGGCTGCTGGTGACGTGTTTAAATCCATACAACTCTGCAAACTCTTCAAATGCCCTTCCCGAGAACTGCGCCCCGTTGTCTGTGACCAGCGTCTCAGGGATACCATGTCGTGCAAAGATGGATTTGAGATGGTGGATTACATCCGTTGATTGTGTGGGTGTCAGCAAAGCCATTTCCACATACCTTGATGCATAATCCACTACCAGCAGATATGACTTGCTTCCCAGCATAAACAAGTCGGCACCCAGTTTCTGCCATGGTCGGCCTGGGTATTGTGTTGGCATCAGCGGCTCGTTGGGGTTCTGTCTCTCCTTGCTCCATGTCCGGCAGTTGAGAACCAACTCATTCAGCTGCTGATTTAGCCCTGCCCACCATACAGACTGTCGGGCACGCTCCCTACACTTCACCACTCCTTGGTGACCTTCATGTAGTCTGGCGAGCACATCATTTCTCATTGTTGCGGGGATGACGAGTATGTCCCCCTTTAACAGTAGTCCGTCCTTTACAGTTATGAACGCTTGTTCCGCCCAGTATAGCTTTATGGCTGGTTTGCTGTTGCTGTGTGCTGGCCATTTCTCTTCACACAGCTGCATCACTCTTCCACACACACTGTCCTTTGCCAACTGCTCTTTTAGCTCTTCCAGGTAAGCCGTGCTAGCTGGCAAACTATCAATAATCATGTCCACATAGATATTCGTGCTCTCGAATAACTATTTTTCATCTGGTGTGGAGTCTCTTTTCACAGGTGCACGTGACAGTGTATCGGCCGTCCACAGGCTTTTCCCTGGCACATGTGTGATTGAGTAGGAATAACGCATCAGGCGCATGCGGAAACGTTGAATCCGTGGGGGAAGCGCATCCAATGCCTGAGACCCCAGGAGACTCAGTAGAGGTTTATGATCTGTATCCAGCTCAAAGTGTCTGCCGATGAGAAAGTTGTGAAACCTTTCACAAGCCCAGGTTAAGCCTAAAGCTTCCTTTTCTACCTGTGCGTATCTCTGCTCCGTCTGTGTGAGAGAACGTGACATATAGGCTACTGGTCTCCAATCCTCTTCCCATTTCTGCAGAAGCACACTGCCCAAGCCGTATGATGATGCATCTGCTGAGACCTTGGTTTCTCTGTTTGTGTCATACATGGCTAGCACTGGTGGAGATATCAGAGAGTCTTTCAGATCTTGGAAGGCTCTGGCCTGATCGATGCCCCACAGCCAGCAGTTCTTTTTGGAGAGCAGGTCTCGAAGTGGCTTGTCTCGCTCTGCTAGCTGCGGTATGAACTTCCCCAGCTGGTTGACCATGCCTAGAAAGCTCCTCAGCTCGCTCACATTTTTCGGCTCTTCCATTTTCCTTACCGCCTCTGTCTTGCTCGGGTCTGATCTAATGCCGCTAGCAGTGATCACATGGCCCAGGTATGTCACCTCCTGTTTGGATATGTTGCACTTTTCCACATTCAAGGTGATTCCTGCCTTTTGGATCTTCTCCAGCACAGCATACAGACGAGGGTCATGCTCCTCCTGTGGTTGGCCCCACACCAGTACATCGTCCATGTGCCAGACGACCCCCTCTAGTCCCTCAGTTACCTCAGTTGTCATCCTGTTTTGGAAATGCTCAGGGGCTGAGGCTATGGCGAAAGGTAGCCGATTGAAGTGGTATCGGCCAAAGGGTGTAATGACCGTTGTGTACTTGGCTGAGCCTTTTGTTAGAGGTATTTGCCAAAACCCCATGTTTGCATCCAACTTGCTGAATATTTTGGCTCCAGCCAGCTTTCCCAATGTTTCTTCCACTGAAGGTAGAATGTACTTTTCTCGACACAGACTCGTTCAGTTTAGTTAGATCCACACATATGCGAACAGCCCCTGTCTTTTTAGGCGCCACCACCATGCCAGCGCACCAATCTATGGGCTCCTCAACTCTGCTGATCACTCCCAGGTCTTCCATGCGGGACAGTTCCTCTTTGACTTTGTCCATCAGTGGGAGTGGAATCCTTCTAGGCGTCTTCAGAGAAAACGGTTAGGTTAGTCTTTAGCGTGTCCATAGTGACGTTGTCTAGTCGTGCCACTAGCTTCAGCGCTACACTGGCAGGCCTCCCGAGCAATGCTGTTTGCAAGCGTCGAATGACATACACATCCTCCATAAGTTCTCTCTCTCCTTTCTTCAGCAGCATGCCAGCAAAGCCCACTACGTCTAAAGGATTTTTCCCTGGACCCCAAAGTGGCTTCCTTGGCTTTTGAAGTGCTGGTGGATCTTTGTGCTTATCGACCACCTTAAACACGCAGTGAGGAATGACTGTAACATCAGTGTCAATTTTGAACTGCACGCTTTTGTTGTTAATGTCAATGTCTGCCATCCACGGATCATTCTCGGCCTCAATGCTGCCTAAGAACAAGCCTTCCTCTTCTTCATTAACCTCATGCACGCTTTTAGCTGCTTTACACACACGCATATAATGTCCCATTTTCCCACATGCATGGCATTTCCTTGGCTGGACACTCAGTCTTTACATGTGAAGGAGAACAACCACAGTTATAACACTTTGCATCATTACCCTTGTTGTATTGTGGCTTGGCTTGGTAGCTATTAGCAGATTGAGCTTTGTTTTTAGCAGATTTGCTACTGCTCTTAAACTCTGTCCACTAATTTAGCGTCACACATCGTCACTTGGCAGAGAAGATTGTTGCCGTTTCACCTCTTCACTCTGCCGAGCCATGGTTATAGCTTTTCCCCCAAGGTAAGGTCTGAGTCCAGTTGCATCCGTTCAGACAGCCGCTTATCCGTCAATCCGACAACAAGCCTGTCTCGAATGAGTTCATCATGTAGCACGCAGTAGCTACAATGCCCCGCTAGTGCATATAGAGCTGTGACGAACGAGTCCACTGGTTCACCTTCTCCCTGTCTGTGCATATTAAAATGTGCCCGCTCATATACAGTGTTGTGCTAGTTACTGAAAACCAGTAACTAGTTACCATTACTAGTTACTTCATTTCAAAAGTAACTCAGTTACTTTACTGATTACTTACACCAGAAAGTAATGCGTTACTGTGAAAAGTAACTTTGTAGTTACTTAAAAAAGGGCTCCCATTATATTAATGCCCTTAGCCTTCATTTCAGTACTGTTATTGCATTGGAGAATAATACAATCTGTTGATCAACTTGACATGCATTATATGCAATCTGGATAGCATCGATATTAGCTGGCTTTACATTTGTGTATATTCTTTCTCCAGGTAGTTGGAAAAAGTTTTCCGTCCCATATGCCGTGTGCCGCCCGGACATGCTATCATGCTAACTAGCTCCCTGAAAGCGGGTGACTCCACTGTAGCAACAGCCTGCATGTGTTCTACAACATACCGTGCAATGGCTTTATCGACTTTTCCCTGGCAAGCAGTCCCTTGGTTAAAATCCAGCCGCTGTTGCTTCGGTGCAGGTGGAGGTGGAGTGGCGTCGGCTGAGTCTCTGTGGTCTTAGCTACTAGCTTCGTCCCAGCATGTTGTTTTTGCAGATGTTTTAAGAGATTTGAATGACTGGTTTGGGCAGTAGATAGGCTCTTTGACCCGCCAGGACACAACTTACATTTAACTAAAACGTTCTTTTCTTTGTGCTCGACAAAAGTGAAATAGTGAGAATATCTCCAGGTGGAGAAACTAGACTTGAGCTCCGCAGCCGCCATGACAGTCTTGTTAGTAAACAACACAAACACGCCCCCAGGCCGTCTCCTCATGTGACACAGGAAGTATCTAAGTACATTTACTCAAGTACTGTACTTAAGTACAGTTCTCATCTCTGTTCACCTGGCTGTTGACTATATAAAAAAAAAAACGCAGTAACGGAGTAACGCACCATGTAGTAACGGTAACTGAGTTACTGTAAATGTACTTTTTCTTGTAATGTTTAATTGAACTATTCATCTTTCAGACTGCACTGTAACTTTTATCCATGTATTTTTCCTTAATGTTTATTTTATTAGCTTTTCTTTTTTAATGCTTAATGTCTTTCATTTCTTTTTTGTAAAGAACTTTGAATTACCCTGCGTCGAAAAGTGCTATATAAATAAACTTGCCTTGCCTTGCCTACTGAATTTAAAAAGTAATGCGTTAGAGTACTAGTTACTGCCAACAATAACGCCGTCCCAACACTGGTCATCCCAACACTGGTCATCTATGACATTTTTCTTGACAACGAAGAAGCCTTGAAAGCCATCCCGCACACCTTGGTAAGTGTCTCCGCTGTGAGAGTGTCTTAGCATTATCGTCTGCCATGTCCACTTTCCTTCCTTTTCACCGTCAATTGGCTCCAAACAATACTTTTTCCGGTGAGTTCAACTGTCACAATTACGTGTCTCTTTATTGGTAGCCCACATGCTAGAACACTCCTAGCTCACATGTCCGTTACCATAACATGTCGTCTCCCTATGACGTCACTGAACCGTGCCCGTAGGGCTTCACTACTATTGGCTAACACACACACACACACACACACACACACACACACACACACACACACACACACACACACACAGCACAATAACACCACAATTACATGTTAGAGAAAGAACATAAGAAAGTTTGACAAAGATGAGGCTGTTAAACGGGCAGCGGAGCCGCTGTGTGTAGAAAGAGAGAGAGAGAGAGATGCTGAGCTGCACTGTGCAGCGATCAGCTGATAAGGAGCATAGAGAGCTGCGGTCCGCGGGGCTCGGCCTCCTGTCCTCACAACTATTAATCCCGATACCGGACAATTGTTATTTGTTCTTACTCTGAACCGAGTTTTGCTTCCCAACCCTGCCACTGTGCTACACTTCCCGCCCCGCCCCGCCCCCGTCTAACAGTACAGAAAGCGACGAGATGCATTTCCTTAGGAATCGATAAGCAACATGTCAATGTATACTAGAGTCCATTACTTGACTGATTTGCCTTTTGTGTCAAATGAGTCATCAGTTGTATCCCTGTGTGTAAAGCATTTCATGCTGTTGAGTTTAATTGCTAATTCATTAGCACAATGTTCACCAGAGTCAATGTGGTGTTAGCCTAGCTGTGCTAATCTGCTGTGACAAGTAATGCTGCTCTCATGATAAGGCATAATGTGATCTATAATGTCCGTGTGTGATGGGATCAGAAAATAAAAGGTTGGCTCTGCAATTTGACTCCAATACATCTTTTCTTCTTGGATAGAAAGGCATTGGGAGCTAGGGGGGAATCTAGGGGGGGTTGTTAAGTTTGAATATTAACAAACTTTACGCAGATTTGATGACTGCACCTTTAATCAGACCAAAATTAATTTATAGAAATAAAAACAAGAACCACATTTTTCAATATTAGTATGTAAATATTCAAGGGTTCTTTAATATTAAAACTGTATACAGTACATCTAACCAGGTATTAGATCCATGCTAAACATAAGCATGGCTCAACATTAACCATCGTCCTGTCAGCTAGGTTTACAGAGGGGTTTAAAGGGGCCAGGCTTACCGTCTTCACCAGACTGAGCAATTGTAAAAAAAAATGTAAAAAAGTTAAAGGTAAAGAACTGCATTATTTTTAATGTTATGATTCCCCGTTTCATTTTCTTTTCATCAAGTATAGCAGTCAGTGGATATATTCTTAATTCCAAGTGAAACAACTGGAAACAAAGTGAATTGTGTCATAGGGATAGTGACTGGGGATTGCTTCATATTTGTTACATGTAAACAAATGGAACATACTGTTCTGTTGGACAGGTCTGTTTGATACTTCTGCATACCCTGCTCCTGTTTAATTCTAAAAAACATCTCAATGACTTTGTTGGAAATCGATTACCACCATACATCATATTACTCTTAGTAAACTCAGAAGAACTCTGTCACATATCTACATCTCATCATATAACCGTATAAACCACATGACTGCATCGCTCACAATCAGCATGGCCTCCATTAGGCATTTTTATATTTTCCAATATTATTTTAAAATAAAAAAAATTCCATTTAATATTGAATAATCCATTTCTTGCACAATAATATCCTGCATCATATTTGTTGCTGGAAATGTGTATTTCCACATGTATATTTTCTACGGAAGAGGATTAGGGCAAAATGAAAAAAATGTTTTGGGGATATGAAAAAAAAGCGCCAGAATTCTGATTTTTTTTTTTATAATAACACTTTGTAACAATACATTCAACTATAAGTGTTAATTGTGTCTAAATAACTCAAAATTAGGTATTTATTTATTCATGTCTTGTTACATAAGAATAGATCATATTTGTTAAGTGTTATTATGGGAGAATTACTATTCTTGTGCCACTACTGCCTTATTCGGCCCATATTGAGCAGAGCATATTAAGACCAAAACTCATGAACAACAACTTCCTTACTTGCAACAAATCAGCACTAATTAGAGGGTTATTGAGGAAAAACTCTCAACTAATGGCTTATTACTTGTAGAATATGGTCATGTAGAATAAGGCATTAATAAGTGTTTTATACGGACTAATAAAGAGCCATTATACTGCTAATATGCATGTTAATTAACAACTAGTTGATGGTGAATTTGTGTACCTTAATATAAAGTGTTACCATTTTGTTTTACTTTTGAATGCTATTTTATTTCTATTTCAGAAATATTTCTGACTGTTTATTTCTAGTGTCTTTATTTCTCTTACATTGCCTTGTCTTTTATGCTGCTGCAACGCAAACACCTCCCAAATTGGGATCAATAAAGTATTTATCTATCTAATATCAATATTTGAGTGTTACATGTTTGTCTGAGCTACAACCTGCCATCCCTCATACTTATGTTAGGAATGTATTTACTGCATATATCAAATCAACATTTATACAAAACACATTTTATAGAAAATGTAATTGCAAAATAGGGCAACTGTCCTCCTGAGCTGACAGCAGTTTCCTCTGTTTCATTATTTAACGGTTCATTATTAAATCATCTGCCTGGCAGTATGAGGGGCTGCGATGCATGTTGGGGCAGTTCAGGATTAAGCTCCCCTCTCATCCTTGCAAATTCCTTCCTATTTATACATCCGGGCATTTATGGCATACACGAATCCCCATACTTTGAATTAGGAACACACTTTACACTCAACTCTTAGTCAGTATTAGAATGAAAAGAATGTAGGTTTGGTATTTAGAACACAGCCGATGTGTTTTCTCACAGCTCTGACGCTGGTGCCCTGGTGCTGGATCAGTGCTGGCTCAAACTCACCGAGTGATAAGAGATCTGCATGTGGCTCACATCTCCATGTTGGTTCAGGAACTGTAAACCCCAGTATTAACAGCCCGAGCCAAACGCCAGTGTCAGAATGTGAATGCAGATTATTGAGAGGTGCTCACCTGCTTGACATCATATCCCAGAAGAACAAAGTTTAGATCTGGAGAAACTGCAAACGTTGAGGCCTTAAAAGTTGCCTATGGGAAGGAAAGTAGATACATTCTTTTAGTTTTCAGCCATCCAGTTTTTGTGAACTTTCTTAAACTACTTTAGAGATACAAATGCCAAACAATCATTATCTAAAAACAAATCTTAACACATTCTCACGAAACGAGATCTGTGTAAAAAGCTCGACCTCAGCCGGGGCGAACACCTGCTGACGGCTAACACGTTGCCATGGTAACAATGACACGTGATGCTAGAAAAGCAGAGATCTAAAAACGTAATACAATGTCTTTCAATATGTTTTACTTTTTGTTTATGGCTGTCAAGTTTCCTGAGTGGACATGTCCTTAATGAGTGGAGACACAGGGCCAGCACTTACAAACGTTGTGTTCTTCAGCAGCAGCTGGGTCTCGTTGCTCTGTGTGTTGGCTTTCATGATGTCTCCATCCCAGCTCCGGAAGATGATTTCCTCATCTAAGAGAGACACAGGCATGCTCAGAGAACTGCAAACACTTTTTTGATTTGTTGTTTCTATGGGTTTGAGAAATGTATTCAGCTCAGACGTTGAGAGTCAGTCCCTGAACCAAGAAACAATGAAGGTCGACCGCGTTTCAAGTGAGATGTGATCATTATGTCGTATTTCTCTTAGAAAACACTGACAAATGTGAAAGACACCTTTGTTCAGATCCCAGAGTACATGTTCATGGTTTTTTCACATGTGAGAGAAAGGTGGAGTTTATTACTTGTCTTTGGTCCTCTACGCATTTTCTAAACCTACTACCGTTAATATTATTCAGTTTGCTGAGAAAACGACATGTGTTGACAATAGAGGTCACAGTAAGGCTGTCTCCACATGATAAGCAGACGTGAATGCATTCACCTATTCACAATAGTACACTTGTTGCCTTAGCAACCGCAGCCAAATGGATTTGCTGTCATGTGGTGCTCAAAGTTTGAATTATTTACGTGGCCACTTGACATAATTTGCATATAATTGAAAAGCACCGACCATTGCTAGAAACTGGACCACATGTTAGAAGTTAGACTCAATAACGATGTGTTTTAACTCAACACATCTGATTGGGTGTGCTTTAGGTTGATCATGGTTTGATAGTCGAGCGGTCAGCACGGGTACATTCTAATATGTTTTACTGGGCATGCAGCAGTAGGATTGTGTTTCTATATTTGGACAAAAGCCACGGGGGCGTTGATTTTTATGAAGCAATTTCTAATATGACGTGTGCCAACCGAAACTGATCACAAGATAATGATAACAAACCTGTATTGCCACAGCATTGTCATAGCGACAGACTGCAGGACAGTAAATGTATGGATCATTTAACAATCAGAAGGTTGTGAGTTCGATCCCACCCCCTGCAGGCGATATGTTGAGGTATCCTTAACGGACAAGATGACCCCTATTCACTCCTGGGGGCAAAAAGCTGCACATTGCTCTGGTTGAATGATGACCTGAAGTATGTAGAGCGCTTTGAGGATTTCTAAAGACTGGATCAAGTGCTGCATACATACAGTCCATTTACCATTCAGAGTGTTTGTAAAGATGTGAGACTTCACATATATAATCCTGACACACACTCCTACACCTTTATGAGCTGTGTTTTGCATTAGTGCTGAAACATGTGGAACACCTTCTCTTGTTCTGTTCATTGGACTCGAGAAACCAAGCAATTATGTAATGTGAGCACTCCTTTCAAGCACGCTGCTCTGGAATGACAGGTATGAGTGTTTTCTTTTGACCCTGCCATAGAGTGTATCATTGAAAGCATCGAGCTGATTTCAGAAGCTACAGACGGATGTGGCTTTTATAAAGCAGCGTCCTTTATGTCTGTTTATTTCTGACAAGGCATACAGTACGTAACGCAGTAATTGTTCCTTTATGGAAACAACCTGTGCTTCAGTGGACGAGCCATTTGCAGTTTCACATTTGACTACACAAACTGACAAACACATTAGAACAGCACAACTGCAATAACAGACAGACTGCAGGATTCTGAAGGTTGGATTATTTAGATTTCATTCTTTAATACTCAGATACAAAATGAAGGCTTTGCTTGACACACCTGTCCAACAACTAAAGTTACTACAAAGTCTACCTCTAAGATGGATGAATGCTTTGTGAATATTAATAACGGAGAAAACAAAACCTCCACTCATACTGATAGAAATGTGACTCAAGTACTTAGACAACAAAGATAATAGGCTCGATTGAGATGAGCGAGACCGACGCCAACATGCGCAATTGCGACCGCCGTCTTGCTAGTGCGTTGCATGATGGTTGTCACTATCCGATCTGCCGCCCTGCCCTATCTGCAGTGCGCATGTGCGAGATGGTCCGCCATATTGGACAACTCCATACGGCAACTCTAATAGGACAGTTGACACAGTGGCGTTTGGCAAAGCAGAAAAAGAACACTCAAAAAACCCGACAATATTAATCTGAACTCGAGAGAGAGATGAGTTATTGTTATTACAACGTGGCTTCACTATTATTTAACAACTCTTTTCATTGGGTTCTTTTATTTGGGGTTAAGTGCATTGTCAGAATAAGTGAGGAATGGATTTAACTTCTGTTAGACAGCTATATGCCATACATGTTTGCACACATTCACAGTAAATATGTATTCAGTATGATAGCTGTCTAACAGCAGTAATTGTTCCCTACCGAACATTTTGTGATGTCATTTTATTGAACTTGCTTGATTGGAAAATGTTAGAAAAAAAGCTGCAAAATAACAGTAATCTCCCTGTAGAACTTTAGGTTCTGTATTTATTTTAGTGTTTGATCATACAAATCTAATGAAATACAATTGTGAAAATTAATTTTTCTCATCAGAACTTTAAGGTATTTGAATGTAACATTTTAAGACAATGGATTTTGAAAAGAGAGGAAACATCTGTAACATTACAGTGTTTTCCTGTAAAATCTTTAAGGAAAATTCCTGGATTCATTCATGCATTTTTCTATGAGTATATCTTTTCGGCGTTGCAGTTTGTAGCATCCTCTCTCCTCCAGCTGCAGATTGTGACCAATTCTTGATGTTTAGCTCGGATGACGGCGCGTATCGAACTGTTCTGATAAAAACGACTCTGTATCTCGTTGTCTACCTTGCTATGATTGTAAAATCATGTCGTCTGTATTTTTACAACATTATGTTCATGAGTTATTGACGTGCATGTCCCCTCGCTCTGAGTGTTCTCTTGAGGTGTCTTTCACTTATGTGAAACCTGTGCCTTTTGCCAAGCACTGATGTTATATCTTTATATTTTAGGCCAAGCTCAAAGTAAAATCGATGAACCTCTCCATTGTTGTGGTTTCTGTGTTGCCGAACTGACCCGGAAGTACATTGAGCTAAATAAAAAGTTTTGCAAAACATATATATATTTTGTTTTTTTCAACCAATTTTTTTTGTTCTTCTCCATGACCCCTAGGGGGCTCCGTAGCTTAGAGGTTGCAGATATTGCAGGAACAAAATATTGAGAACATGTGTGCAATAGCAGAACCAACCACATGCTATAACTTCCTACAGTTATTTGCAGTGTCAGCAGCTGTTTTTACAACTTACCACTGATCCACTTGGCATCAGGATCATGTAACTGGAAGTCTCTTTGAAACAGGTCATCCAGTGTCAGCTCTGAACCAAAAGGTTTACCAGCATCATCTATAGGAGAAAAAATAATAGTATAAACAATGAATTATCCCTAAAAATAAAAAAAGGCGGAACTCACAAGGCCCCCGGAGCGGACAGTGTGAGGTGGATTTCCTGCTGTGTTTCCCCGGATGTTTGATATAGACCAAGTGCCATGCCAGCGGGATACCGCGGAGCTCAGGATGAGCTTTGCAATGTCCCGCTAACATGGCTCGCAGACCCCACGAAGCAACCAGGAAACGACACCAGTAATCCTCCTCACACTGTCCGCTCCTGGAGCCCCACAGGGCGACCAGCGAGCCCCGCAACGTCAACACGGCCCCCAGACCCCACACAGCATTCTCATCTGTTTGTCATTACTGGTGTCATTTTCTGGTTGCTAATAAACGCCATTTAAAACATAAACACTGATGTTCAGCTGTAACGTGGGCGAGCTGACCAATCAGAGCACAGTGGGCTCATACTGTAGGGAGGGGAGGGGGGGGGGGGCAGGAGCTCCAACCAGCCGTGTAGGACAGAGAGTGAATACACAGACTATACAGAGATGCTGTGAGAAACCAATGTGAGTTTGGAACAGTGAACAATGTAAATGTATTCTAGTCGACCTCAACAAGGGAATTAGGATCAGTAGAAATGGCCAAAACAAGGGACCTTTACGTTTTATATTGACGCTTAAAATGCAGCTACAAACATTCTACAAAATCCCAAGCTATATCAACACCACAGATGTTTTTATATAAAAGCACACACAAAATGACAAGTGATGAACAGTGAATGGATGAACGTACAACACCAGAAAGAGGTCAGGGTTAACAAGGTCTTTTAATTAAGGTCAAAACACAAAACGCTCACTTGGAGGATCAAAACTCTAAACAAAAGCATCTACATGGACTATCAAAAATATACTTCACACGATCAAGGGATGACTGGCAGGCTTGACGAGACAAGACAAACTGGCACAGGACAAAGGGAGACGCAGACTATATATACACACTAGGTAAGGGGACACAGGTGGCAACAATTAAGGGAGGGGCTGACAATCACACTGGAGGGGAAAACACACCAGGAATGCTCTGAAACGAGAGGGAAAGGTTACTACAAAATAAAACAGGAAATCACAAGACAAAGCAAAAGACAAAAGGACTGAACTAAATAAATGAACTTAACACAAATGTCTAGACACCACAGTACCCCCTTCTTTATGGACGGCTCCGGACGGCCCAGAGAGTTAAAATCCTTTATCAGGTTCTGGTCCACTATGAAGCTAGATGGGATCCACTCCCGCTCTTCAGACACAAATGTCTAGACACCATAACGTGTTAGTACTTGGTGGAGAAACCCTTGTTGGACAGACAGAGGTCCGACACTTCTTGTAGCTGGTCTCCAGGTCTGTGCACATCTCAGGAAGGATGTTGGTCCACTCCTCTCTGAAGATCCTCTCCAAACCCTTCAGGTGTTGAGGCTGATGCCTGGCATCTGGAAGCTTCAGCTTCCTCCACAGATGTTCTATGGGATTAAGGTCCGGGGACTGGCTAGGCCCCTCCCTCACCTAAATGTTCTTCTGCTTTAGCCTCTCCTGTGTTGCCTTGGCCGTATGTTCAGGGTCATTGTCCTGCTGGAAGACCCCTCCATGACCCATGTTCAGAGTCCTGGCTGAGGGAAGGAGGCTATCGGCCAACATGTTACGGTACATGGCCCCGTCCATCCTCTCCTCGATGCAGGGAAGTGGTCCTGTCCCCCTCCTGTCAGCAGAGAAACACCCCAAAGCATAACGTTTCCACCCCCATGCCTGACGGATGGTGTTCTGGGGTTATAGTCAGCATCTCTCTTCCTCCAAACACAGCGGGTCTAGTTGATGCCAAAGATCAATATTTGTGTCTCAACTGACGACATCATCTTCTCCCAAGCCTTCTCTGAGTCATTCAGATGTTCATTGTCAAACCTCAGACGGGCCTTTCATGTTCTTCTTGAGCAGGGGGGGCCTTCAGGCACTGCAGGATTTGATCCATTATGGTGTAGTGTGTTCCCAATAGTTGTATTGGTGCCTGTGGTCCCAGCTGCCTTGAGATCGTTAACAAGTTCCTCCTGTGTAGTTATTGGCTGATCCCTCACCTTTCTCATGATCATCAAACCCCACGGGGTGAGTTCTTGTGTGGAGCCCCAGATCAAGGGCGACTGATGGTCATTTTCTTTTTCTTCCATTTAGAAACACACACATTATTCTTCTGAATAATGGCACCAACAGTTGTCTCCTTCTCACAATCCAGTCTCACGGCATGTTGTGTTATAGTCACGACATGTAATCTATTGATTCGTGTTCACCAACACGATTTCCCCCTTTTTCTCGTGTCACACAGAACGATTTTAAAAGCAATGTATTTATATTGGTAGTATGTTTCGTGCCTGCGTCTTTTTGTCCGGTCGGGTCTGAGAACACCGGAAGCTGTGTGGTTCATAAAAACATGTTCTTACTCAATATCAAGCCACGATTATTGTTTTTATTTTAAATCGTATAATGTAGGAGCTTTTTTGCCGTCAGTGAGGAAAATAAATGGCTCAGAGCCTCAGGATACTGACTGTATTTTTTAAATCTTTTTTTCCTTCTGATTTGTTATTATTTTCGAAATAACACACTGTTATTTACTCACCAATAACACACAATTATCCTTGTTTTTATTTATTTGTTTAATTCGTAATCTCGGGCTTTGTTGGCGTCCGTCAGGAACTGAATTTCAAAATAAAAATAAGTTTTCTTTTTAATATTGGTGAACACGAATCAATAGATTACATGTTGTGACTATAACACGAAATGCCGTGAGATTGGGTTGCTTCTCACCAAGCTGCTTGCTGATGGTTTTGTAGCCAATCCCAGCCTTGTGCAGGTCAACAATCTGGTCCCTGAGGTCTCTAGACAGCTCTTTAGTCTGGCCCATGGTGGAGAGGTTGAAATCTGATTGATTGATTGATTCTTTGGACAGGTGTTTTTTATACAGGTAACAAGTTGATATGAGGAGTACTTTTTTAAAGGAAAAGGACTTATGTAACCGGTCTGTGGGAGCCAGAATCCTTGTTTGTTGCAAGGGGATCACATTCTTATTTCCCACAGTTAAATGCAAATAAACGTTTATCTTTTATATAATGTACATTTCTGGATTTTCTTTTTGATAATCTTACTTTCACTGTTTATATCATCATCATCTTTATTTAAAGAGACTCTTGGTCCATTATTACAAAACATACAACACTCAAATACAAACTAAAAAAAGGCAGCCATACCAATGTTTCCACAGAGGTGACTGGTATCGTACAGCACTGAGACACGGATTTGAAAGCAGCATAATGACAGAGTTATGAGAAACATTCAATCGACAGATGAATTTGTACATCAGACCTCTCAAAAGAGCATGGAACGTGTTGACTCGTGCATTACAGAACATTTCACTTGCACTGCACCACCTTGGTTTTCTAAGCAGTATACGCAAACAGTCATTATATGCAACCTGGAGCTTCCGGAGGCTCGCCTTCTTATACTTGACCCACAAGGGGGCAGTATAGAGAGGAGTGCAATACGCTCTAAAGAGGTTCACCTTAACCTTATCTGAACACCAAGAGAATTTTCTAGCCAACATGTTGGCTTGTATATATAAGACACGCCGCTGTCTATACATGTCATCATCATCAGCCATTTCATCTGTGATGATGTGTCCCAGATACTTCGTGTTACAGCAAACAGACAGCACCTGTCCTGACAGATAGAATGTTGGAAAACAAAGGTTCTTATCCCCTGTTGCTCTACAGATCATTACAGCGCTCTTCTTAGCATTGTATTTAACGTCAAATTTGACTCCGTAATCAGAACAAACATTTAGCAACTGTTGAAAACCAGCACTGCTAGGAGAAACAATTGCCAGATCATCGGCATACATAAGATGGTTTACAATCACATTACCAATCACACACCCTGTTTTACAGACACTTAAATCATCCGATAGATCATTCATATAGATATTAAAAAGGCTCGGTGAGAGGAGCCCCCCCTGGCGGACTCCATTACCAACACCAAATGGCGCCGAGACTGCATTCCCCCATTTGATCCGCATGCTCTGGTTGGCATACCAATAAGCCAGGATCCTAATTATACTGTTAGGCACACCTCTTTGTCTCAATTTTAAAAACAGTTTATGATGGTTAACTCGGTCAAAAGCCTTCGAGGCATCAATGAAACCAATCAGAACAGTGGAATTCTGTCTTCTATATGTTTCTACCATTTCCTTCAAAGCATAGATGCATAGCTCAGTACCATGCTTAGCCTTGAAGCCAAACTGGTTATCTGAGGTACATAAATAAGAACATAGTCTATCCAACAAAATTCTTTCCAGGACTTTGGATAACACACTGGCCAGAGCAATTGGTCTATAGTTATCCAAGCTCCCTACCTTGCCCGCTTTGTCCTTAATGACAGGGACCAAGGTAACCGTCAACATGGAGTCTGGCAACATACCATGAGTCATGAGGCCGGTAAAACAAATGGCAAGAAGAACTGCAACCTTCGGGCTTGCCAGTTTAAGGTGCTCTGCAGTGATTCGGTCAGAGCCGCATGCTTTGTTATCAGCTAGCTGTTCAATTGCTCGATAAACCTCTTTAGCTGTGATTCCCACTGTGTCACTTTTCACAACACTACCAACTTTGTAGGGGTCACTTTTAACACAATTAAGTATAGTATAGTAGAGTATATAAACCTACCATTACAATTATAGACCTTCAATTTATTTGTAAGTGGGCAAACTTACAAAATCTGCAGGGGATCAAATACTTATTTCCTCCACTGTAAGTAGCTCTACTGCAAATGGCCAAAGCTTAATTTGGACTGGAATAAAAAGCGTGTTGCTCTGCACTGTGAGTGATGGGCGTGCAGGGAGCCTCACCATTAGACAGCAGCACGATGGAGAGCCCGATGAGAGAGAGCACCCCCGCGATGACCAGCAGAGAGATCCCGATGCCCTTCCAGTTATTATCTGACCCGATCGGCCCTGTGTCCTACACAGCAAGGGGAACAACGCATGTCAATACTGTTGAATCATATTTTAATAATGCTCAAAGAAGAATACACAAGAATGCATTTGGAGGGTTTTAACCTGAGAAGCCCCAAGCCTGTTTTTCAGGTCTCAGGCTCGAAAATGACATGCCCAGAACAAATGACTATATCTTCCCTTCTGAAATTAATAATCTTTTTTCTCAAAGTAATGATAAACTTGTGAGTTGGATGCAGAAGAGTCAGAATCAATATAGATGTTTTTATTTTAAAGTAAATCCATATTGAACATAGTAACAAAATGTAAATTATAGTTTCCGTCCAAAAATAAAACATGACTTATAGTGAAACCACCCTTGAATGATGGGATGGTAGACTAAAAGCTTTAGGAATCAAAACTATAACATATAATAAGTACCCTGTTTCAAGATTGATGCAAAACAAGTTACATTTGACCTTTTTAGAGAGATTTAGAAAAAGAAAAAACCCACCTCTGGGGTCATTTGGGTGGATTTGACCTATCTCTGGCACCCATCGGTCAATGTTGGTGATTGACATCTATTTTGAACCGTTAGAGCCAATATAATCAAAAAAGGGGGGGGGGTTCCTAAATCCATCTAAACATTACCATTGGTGAATGAGAGTGATGCGCAGCCAGCATGCCCAAACCGGAAGCTCTCTTACACTCTATATGGAAAGTACGTTTATTGACATCTATGTTATGATGGGTTATCAGTAATCCTTTCAAAGTGGCACAGAGACATTGGATTAACCTTCAGCAGCGTGTGTATGCGTTGTAATGCCCTTGAACACAACTTTTGATTAGAAAACAGCAAAGGTAAGACGTATTTGCCGTTTTGGACCTCATCATCATTTCTCATAAAAAGCTTATTTTTTCATCTTTACTTCTTTTATTTTATTCAACCTCTTTCAGATTGAAGCGACTCACTGCCCGGGTTTGAAAGTCGTGTTTATTTTTCTACTTCTTCTATCAAAGTATTCAGTGTGGTTGTATTGAACACAAACAGGAAGTTAACAAAGTGCTGCAGATGTGTTTGTGTTTGTTGGTCCTTCAGTTTCTTCAAGGTTCACCACCCAGTGAGCTGAGGCGCATGTGAAAGCAGCTTGAGGTCAGTCTGAGGGATCAATACTCTAATTTACTGAGCATTGGCCTCCAATAAAAATGTTTACATCTGGGACAAGCTTAATGTTTCAGGAAATCCAGCCGACAGAGCAGAGTGATGGATGCAGTCACTGTTTCTGTGAATGAGATGATGATTGTGAAGCGTACAGTGGTATCAGTCAAAATACATGCAACTCCTCTTCAGTATCTATAGAGACTCCTAAAGCCCCGATGCAGGCTGACATCAGACACTTCTTGCCTTTATATACTTCCTCATCCTTTGTAGCCCACAGACCTCAATACTGTATTTGTATTGAAAAAAAGGAACATTTGAATACAGATTTTCGTTAAGACTCTAAATCCCAATGTTAATCGTCAATTATAAAGACATATGTTTACAAAATGTCTCACAAATCTATGTTACTATAGTATTTGTACTGACTGTTACTTCACGTCAGACTGTATCATCATTGTAGGTGCAACACACGCATTATCTCAGAGAATTAATGAGAAATATTTCTGACATGTTATAATGCTGCCTCCTCATTTTACATGTGCCCTTTATCTGTGGTTGTAAAACCTTATCAATGCAGCATTTCTGATGTGATGAAGGTTATACAACACACACACCACCAATAGGTTTTGGTTACACCTTAAATGTGTAAATAATTGTCCTTTAAAATGTAACATGGCTTTTCATGAACACTTTCTGTTGTTCCAAAAAGTTATTAAAAGACCGAGAATGTACCTTATAAAGTGGTATTGACCCTGAAAGGTAACACCTGGAGCCAACACAGATCAGACCCAGGACACACCTCTTGTTCTCTCTGTGTTCTCTCTGTGTTCTCTGTGTTCTCCCTGTTCTCTCTGTTCTCTGTGTTCTCTCTGTTCTCTGTGTTCTCTGTGTTCTCCCTGTTCTCTGTGTTCTCTCTGTGTTCTCTGTGTTCTCAACCCAGTCTCATAAAACAACATGTAATAACTACGTAGGACGTAGTATTTCTACAAAAACGCCTCTGAAATTGTAAGATCCCTACGTTTTTGTTCACCATTCATTCCGATGGCTGGCGTCTATGTCACGTGATCTTCAAATTTCTCCCTGCAGAAAAAAAAAACATGGCCGAACTTCGTTTTATTCTCGGTGTAAAATGCCTATTTAAAAGTTAGTTTGGCCATTAAAATGCGTTTTGATGTCATTTGATGCGAGAAATATGAATTGTTATTTCAGATGATGTGTGCAGTGGATGTACATGATCTTTAGTTTGCTAGTTATTACGAAGATTACTTCAGGAAATTGTGTCCATTCAACGTTTTCATTGTTACCAAGGTGGTTGCTAGGGACGCTGCTATCGATATTATTTCTGTTATGTTGTGTAACAGTTTAATGGTGTTATCTTTATTGCTACCCCCTTTCCCGTCAATGTATAGTGTTGGTCCACAGCGCAAACATATTAGTTTAACAAAATCCGCATCTAAAATTGTGGCATAGATACGTTATTTTCCCCTGTGCAATTCCAGTCTCACATCTCACAGCACATCGTCATTAACAAATACCGGAAACAGACCGAAAACACTTTATTCCGAGTGTGCTTGCTTTTCTCTTTGAAAGTCATCACATAACGGCATTGTAATACACGGTTCGGCTGCTTTCAATATTACATATCTGCCGTAGTTCTGTATTTATAGAGCCCTGATGAGAAGACTTCTAGACAAACATGAGGAACTGAAAACGTGACGTGGATCATAAATATATCAGCCATTAAACAACATCTTACATTTCTTTTCACACAATACGTCTCCTTGCAGTATCAACACTAATTCGGCTTTTATATTTGATCCAATTGGTAGATAGGCTGTATTTACACCATAAAGGTGCACAGCTGATATAAAGGGACACCTGGTGGTTAAAGCATGTTATTGAATTTAATTATTTTTATTATTAGATATTAATACGATCCCTATAAAGTATATTCATTACTCGTTATTCTCTACTAATAGTTAATTAAAGACGGTATATAATGACTATTTTGCACATCCCTTTCAAGATTTCAAGATTTTCTAAGGTTTATTGACATATCATATACACAAACGGTGTAGTTATGCAATGAATGAAAAACGTTGTGTATACCAGCAATGTTAACTATGTTGAAGCACTTATTTTAACTGATATTATACATATGTATTATACTCTTATATAAGATGTATGTAGATAGTATAAGAAATGTGCAGAATACGACAGTTTAATGGTGGAGGTATACACACATATTGAAAGATGTCTTGTAATGCACTGTTGAGGAACCTGCGACCAAAGTATTTCATCTCCGGCCTTGTCAGGTATTGAACAATCAATAAATAAAGTGGGGGTGGACTCGTTCAAATCCAGTTGTGGACAGTCTGCCGTGGTTCCATCCCATTTCAAGTGCTGTCTGACGCTCGGCGTAATCCTCGCAGCACACTCTCCAATCACAGAGCTTGAGGACTATCACGGGGTTTGTCAAGCGAAGCGGAGAGAATACTTACTTCCGTGTGTAACATTCTCTAAAGCAACTACTCTGAGCTGCTCCGACCCTCGGTCCTGACGGACTCCAACTTGTGTTTATTAATCAAACAAACAAATAAACACAAGGATAATGATGTGTTATTGTTGAGTAAATGGAGAATTGCACAGGGGAAAATAACGTAGATCTATGACACAATTTTAGATGCGGATTTTGTTAAACTAATACGTTTGCGCTGTGGACCAACACTATACTTTGACGGGGAAGGGGGTAGCAATAAATATAACACCATTAAACAGTTACACAACATAACAGAAATAATATCGATAGCAGCGTCCCTAGCAACCACCTTGGTGACAATGAAAACGTTGTATAGACACCATTTCCTGAAGTCATCTTTGTAATAACTAGCAAACTAAAGATCATGTACATCCACTGCACACATCATCTGAAATAACAACTCATATTTCTCGCATAAAATGACATCAAAACGCATTTTAATGGCCAAAGTCACTTTAAATAGGCATTTTACACCGAGAATAAAACGAAGTTCGGCCATGTTTTTTTTTCTGCAGGGAGAAATGTGAAGATCACGTGACATAGACGCCAGCCATTGGAATGAATGGTGAACAAAAACGTAGGGATCTTACAATTTCAGAGGCGTTTTCGTAGAAATACTACGTCCTACGTTGTGGACCAACGTAGTTATTACACGTTTTTTTGTGAGACTGGGTTGGCGTTCTCCGTGTTCTCTGTGTTCTCTGTGTTCTCCGTGTTCTCCGTGTTCTCTCTGTGTTCTCTCTGTGTTCTCCGTGTTCTCTGTGTTCTCTCTGTGTTCTCTCTGTGTTCTCTCTGTTCTCTGTGTTCTCCGTGTTCTCTCTGTGTTCTCTCTGTGTTCTCCGTGTTCTCTGTGTTCTCTCTGTGTTCTCTCTGTGTTCTCCGTGTTCTCTGTGTTCTCTCTGTGTTCTCTGTGTTCTCTGTGTTCCTGTGTTCTCTGTGTTAAACTGAACCCAGAGGCTGGAGGAGTCGTCGCTCCTCTTACTGTTGAACCTGATAAAAGCTCCGGTGTAAACGGGCCAGAACAATTCTCTGAAGACGAAGCACATTCCTCGACGTACATCAAGCTCTTTATCTTCCTGACATCTATTGTGCATTCTAATTTCATTTGCAGTGACAGAGCGGCGTTATGAACAAATCTATCTGGCTTACAGAGCCTCGAGCTGCTTACAACCCGTCTGCGCATTTATGGGTCTATTTGCTTCCCAAGGCTTGTCATTGGGAAGAGGATTCACATATCAATATCCTGGAGCCTTGCCAACTATACCCCCCCCCCCCCCCAGTTACTTTGCTGCAGCTCTATAGCCTCACACCTCGTCCCTGCAGCTTTTCATTTGAATTATTGATGTCACTTTCAAAACAGAAGACGTTTCCTTCAGTTCGGATTCAACATTGTTCTGTTTGTGTTGCCTTCGTTCAGCCTCATTAAGCAGAGCAACATTATTTCCCGTTGTGATTTCAGGAATCAGTGAAAATGTTCCATGATGGGTTGTTCAAACAATGCCATGTATTCATTTTAAAGAGATTGCCGCTAAATAAATCTAATAATATAAATATAGAGGAGCCAGCATCCACTTCCTAACCAGGTATGAACCAAACCACCTCAGGTCAAATTATAGGTTGAGTCTGTACAATTCATCTGAGGATAACTTACTAACACTTAAAAAAGCCTAAAATAAGCCCATCAGTTTTACTAAAAAAGCGTTATGACATTCATTCCTTTAGACTTTTACCAATCGGCAGTGAATGTTTAACCAGCCCACCCATGTTATTAAGCTGAGAAGGGGATACTAGAGGTAAGAAGTATTTTAAAACCAAATTACGACATTTATTTATAACCACTGGGTATAGTGGAACAAGTGTGTTTACAAAGCTGACGTACAGTATTCAATCTAACAACATTGTTATTTTGAAACTTCTGTGGTACAGCTAAAATAAATACCTTAGTAATGTGTGTTAAATTATGATGCACATTTGGTTGAGGTTATTAGGTAATCTCTTAAATCACTGCCAGGGTTTCATGCATACAGTACAGCTCACTTTCTCTCTTCCTCAGCAAATGATGCTTTCAACACATTGTGTTCACTGTACTCTGGTGTTTCAGTACATCACACACACAGTATATAATAAAGTCTTTTCACACAAGCCACAATAGCTCCTTTCTAGCAAAAATACGTCTTCCATCAGATATGGATGTTTTGAGTTACTAAAAACCTTCTCCATAACATTTACAGTAAAACAACGTAAAATATGTATTTGTCTTATTCAGCTCTTGGTTTTACATTGCATCGCTGAGACTGCATCCACTTTCACGTACATGTCTTGAACAGTGGTTATTTTGGTAGAAGCAGGCAAACATTAAGCATACCAATACATCATGCAGTGTAGTTGGAATTTTCCTGCAAAATGTTAATAATATAATTAATGATAATCACTTTGACTGTGCACTACCTCAAACCAGTTTGCTACTGCCTTTGAAGTGTATGTTGTATCACATCAAATACATGTATTACAACCGTGCCAAGTTGTGGCAACACAGACAATTATTGTGTTTAACTTAATTAAATCAGTTTGAATTGACACCACTAAATTATAAAAGCTAGAAGGCACATTAATGGAGAACATCCATAACTTTAAGTAAATCCATCCTCAGCTCTATTTGTGAGCTTCAACATGAGTTGTGTTTCTGTCTGTAGTTCAGCCTGAGGTGCTCTCTATGGTGCATACAGTCGCTCTCCACTGCACACTTCATGTCTATGGCAAGCCCACAATCACAGCATGCAGTCCTCTCACCAAGGACACAGCGATGACAGCTTCTGCTGGTAGCATGTTCCACTCTGATTGTTCTGGGAAATAATGAGTATTTCAGGGTGTCACTAAAAGCGGATATCCTCTGAAAGTTCAAGGAGTAAGCTTTGCTGGTCATACTTTTAACAGGCCCGGTCAGATCACCCTGTAGGTCTTCTTGGTCAACTCCATTATCAATAGGCCGTTAGAGCAAGCTGTTATCCGGGGATAACTGCACTGTGGATGCCACGTGTGATGGCAGGTTATTGATATAGCATATGAAGAGCAATGGGCCCAGCACAGTGCCTTGTGGGGGTCAACGTGAATGGTACTTGATTTCAACCCTTCTACAACCACTTGTTGGCTACTTTGCATAAGAAACGTGGTGGTCCAGGTAAATATTCGGCCGGATATACCCATGTGGGCCAGTTTCTGTAACAGGCGCTTATGTGGGACCGTGAAATCAAGGATGGCCACATCGACTTGTATTTTCTGCTCATGTTATTTTGCCTAGTCATGCATTTTGACCAAGAGTTGAGTTTCACTTGAATGGTTTGTGGAAATCCATGCTGGAACGGGGTAAGGATACTATGCTCTTCCAGGTGATTCAGCAGGTGATTACAGGTGTGTTCCAGGAGTTTACAACATATACCGTCAGGGAAACTGGTCTGTAGTTTGCGGCTGTGTGCCGGTCCCCTTTCTTGAAAACAGGCTTAACATTTTCCTGGAGCCAGTCATCGGGTAGATTTCCTGTTAGCAGTGACTGGGTGAAAATGCACTGAAGCAGTGGGCCTAGTTGGGGGGCTGGCATTTTGAGTAGACGATTGGGTAGACCGTCTGGGCCGCTAGCCTTTGGGTCACTCCTTCATTGTTGATGATGATCACTTCTTCTGTGTGCAGGGCTGGATCTCCCGATGTGGGGGATTGGCTACCATCATCCTATGTGAATACAGATTTTAATTGTTTGTTGATTAGTTCTGCCTTGTCTTTGCTGCTACTGTAGAGGTCTTCACCCTCTCGAATAGGGGAGATTGTTGTCCGCTCCACTCTTTGACATACTTCCTGAATAGTCTAGTGCTGTATTTTCCTTTTTTATTTGGCATTTCATGCAGTGAGTGAGCCAGGGAAGGTTGTGTGGTGTGGCAGTGGACTTGGTTGGGATATGCTTATCCATCTGGGAAAATAGTTTGTATTGGAACCTGGGTCCCACTCACAGTGAGGAAAAAGCTAGCTGATTGGCTAATGAAGAGGGAAGTGTTCATGCTGGCGCGTATGGTTAAACCATGTCCTGGATGTAGGCAGGGCCTGATCCATTTCGTTTGGAGAAATGTCGAGGCTGCACATGTGTAGTTTCTGCGGTCTTAAAATCCCCACAATGCTTTGCGCACGGACCAATTTCCCCAAATCTGTGGCGGAAAATGTAAGGCGGGGCCTCTCATATGACGCACAGCTGCACACTTGCTCGCCTGTTCCACTCTTCGTTTTCTGAATGCTAGGAAGTCTTCTTGCCTCGTTTCTGAAGCAAGACGCTCGGAAGACATGTGCTACCAAGCACGCGTACTCGAGATTGAGAAACAGCCCCAGTGTCCTGAAGCGGTATCAGGCAGCCACTGGCAGCCATTGAAGGGACGAGTGGAGTAATATGCTGGTTTGAAACTACAGTTCCCATATATGAAGGGGAACAAGAGATGTAAAATAAGTATACTGCCTAGAACTTTTACTAACCTATAACCTATATGTTGTCATCTTTTTACACATTAGAACCAAGTATGTAGAATTAGATATTAGCAGCTGCTGTTTGTTATGTACCCATGTATGTACAGAAAGTATGAGTCACGCTGAATCCAACAATATGTCTTCCCAGTGGCGAACCGTGTCTATCACAACCCCCACCCCACCCCACCCCCCGGCGTTATAATGTCCGTCTTTTCACTAAATTGTCATCTTGAAAAGGGTACTCACAACAATTCCGCAACAACTTCATCTTCACCTGTTGCATTTGCTATTGCAACGTTAAAAACAATAAAACGGCATGAATTGCTTCGTCGCATTCATCTAGATCAGGGATGGGCAACTTGGATGGTGGTGGGGGCCACATATTGTATGCACTGGCCACCAGGGGGCCACAGATTAACTTGGAACACACACACACACACAAATTCCATGTATTATATGTAGAGCCGGGACTCGATTTAAAAAAGTAATCTAATTAATTAGAGGCTTTGTAATTAATTAATCAAAATTAATCGCATTTTTAATCAAATATACATATTTGACCTGAGAACAGTGAGAAGCAATTTTCACATGGATTTTACTCCAAGTGGTCTACAATCCAAGTGCATGACATTAAGGATTTTGCCCTATGGGCCATCTAAGCTAATTTACAGATGGCCCTGAGCCCAATAGAGATTGCCCTGAAAAATGCACGCGGACGAAATGGCACGAAAGGTTTGGGGGGCCTCCGTCCCCCTAGAACATTTTGATTTTTGTAGGTCTTAGATGCTGTCTGGTGCATTCTCTAGACTGAATTATAAGATGAACCACCACAATATTATATTGTACAATTTCAATTGTATTCTTCATTTCACTTGTTTGTTTGTTCTTGTTTTTGTTTGCTCGCTTGCATGCCCTGCATAGCTATAAGAAAGACTTAAGTTGTTGGTCAAAACACTTTCCATCTGATGAAGGCAAATGCCTTCCCAGATGGAAAAAATTAGAAAACATTACATTCAGTTATAACTGCCAAAACAAACATTATTTACACTATTATGGCCCCTGTTAAAAATGTTTGTAATGTTAACTACTGTAAGTTGGTCGAACGAATGCCTCCTCATCCAGAAGCTGACCGAGCAGACCCGAGCAGCAGTCGAGAGGAGCCGAGCGCATCCGCGAAGCACACAAAATGGCGACGTCAGAGTTCCCGTTAGCCGGCAAATCTAAATATCTTCGGTCAAAATAATTTCGCTTTAGAGCAATACCGCTTCAGTTGCGCCACTTATGTGACAGACAAGAAGAGTATGTGAGAGACAGGAATAGTCAACTCTAATGTCTAACACTTAATGTGGAGAAAGAGATGTCCTGTATGGGTTGATTGTGCGTTGATCTGTTGGTAATGCCTCGGGGTTCCGGTGGGCATGTAAACAGATGCATAATGCTGCGCTATACTTTGTGGCCTCATCCAGTTGCATAGCGACACTTATTGTGTAGTTGTCTTTTAATAAGCAGGTAGTCTATCATTAGCTAGAACTAGCTGCATCTGATCGATATGGACATAAACGCGAGTGAAGTCTAATCTGACGGAGAGAGATCAGCTGCTGCTGACGAGTCGAGACTCGACACGCAGCTCTGCATAACCACATGCAGCGGTGAGCGGAACAAAAACACACACTTCAGGTTAGAATATCACACGTAGCTATTTTAATTACCTCTCAAACTACCTAAACTAGTTATAGATATGTTTAGTTTTACTGTCGGGTCACTCATTACTGGATCCGCGAGCTGCATGATACTGGCATAGATTGCCCGATCGGGCAACCAGCAGGTGAGGCTTCATTGCCCGAGCTAAATACTAGATGGCCCCGGGCCATCGGGCAGTCCTTAATGTCGAGCCCTGAGTCGAGTGCAGTCCAGTGAGCCAGGGAGTTGGTTATTTTCTCAGACGTGGACTTACTTATCCTGGCCCTGAAACCAGTCATCTGGTTGAGTGTGGGTTGGGTCAGGGTGTGGTTCCTTGCACTCGGAGTCGGGCTAACGTCCACGCTAGCTGCTACATGCTTTGCATTTAGGTGATACTTTAGGCTTGATGTGCTGCGGTGATATGCAAATTATTTTTTGCATAATTTGCACACAACCGTGCTCTTGTCGACGCTTCCATCCGTCCGTTTTTTAAAACAACATTTCCCATCCACGGGGCCGACCAAAGCGGTCTCATCAGCTTGTTCGTTCATGTTTGACTATTGTTCACCGTGGTTTGTTGTTTGAAGTCCCATGAGTTAGTTGGTGCTCCAGTACAATCGGTACGCCTGAAACTCATCCAGTGAGAAACGTTCCGCTGTGCAAAAATAAGTGCGATTAAAGTGTGATTAAAATGCGTTAATTTTTTTTTAACGCGTTAACTTTTTGTGTAATTAATTAATCTTAATTAACGCGTTAAAGTCCCGGCCCTAATTATATGAAATTATTAACAAATATACTAAGTCTGACATCTTCATTGACATTTTACAATCTTTCAGGGAACATCCCCTAATAAGCTCACTAAACAAATATCAGTTCACAGAAATATTATTTCATTTTTACAAGTGGCATGTTTGTATTGAACAGGTTATTAAACAGTGGGATAAAACTATTTTAAACTATTGGAAAGCGCGGAAAATGTGTGTATTAAAGGGAAATGGAAACACTTTTCAAACTGCTTTCCATGCGACAATATTACCATTAGGAAATGTATTGATCTAGTCTATTTCCAATGTAAACGATCGAGATACGCGAATTTACTTTTTGAAATACGTGCCTAATGACCATGGGCGCTGCCATTGCTCCGGGACTTTTCCAGTGACGTCACTGATAGGGTACGGCTTCCTGGGCCAAAGCTCAATAACAAACAACATGGCGTGCAATGCACCAGTAGTTTACATTACAAGAAAACGGTCGTCGTCAGGAGTTTATTGTATTGCCCCAGGCTGCACAAATGGATTTTATACAAAGAAGGAAGAAGTACATTTCCATAGGCTGCCACTAAAGGATGAGAAGCTGCTCAAAGTCCAGTCTGGATGCCTGGTTCAATACAAAACATTGGATTTGAAGCCAGGATCTGTTCCCACAATATTCGATTTCTCAACGTATGCAGTCGGGAACACCGACCGTCCCAGCACGTCGGCCGCGCAAGACAATGACAGTGTCAACAAACGTGAAGTTCGAGCCACCAAACGAGTTGCTTCAGCTGCCGAGAGAGAGGTAAATATTGCAGCACTACCAGATTACTAGCTCACACATGTTTTTACTGACACAGTGTCAGTAAAAACTAAATGGTAGCTATTATTATGACGCACAATAGAGAATTGGGGGTGTTCTATAGCTCAACTAATTAAACTGGCATACACAAGCTCATCTGTCGAAAACAGCCCTAAAAAGGCTAGTATTGCTATTGATGGATGGTATTGCAGGACCCAGAGCGCACGGAGCACAGAGCGGACAGCAGATAACGGAATTGCAGTTGTATTGCTTATAGATTATCAGAACATTTCAAAGGGGACACAGCCCCATTGGATATTAACCTATGGATTAACTACATCATCGTTTTTATCGTTGTAATGCCATTGGAGACCAGTTTAGACCAGACAATGAGGAAGGTAAGCCGTTAGCCTGGCGTATGTTAGTACCTAGCGCCACTTGTTTTGATGTACGTTTTTGTGGATAACCTCGCGAGTATCTTCCAGTGTTGAGGTGGGCACCGTTAGATTCTGTGTCTCCTTGCGATCATAAACGATGTGTTGGATGTGCGGCTAGTTTAAGTAATAAGGGAGCTATCGGTGCAGTAATAGGTTAGCATTTTCGCTCTGGGCTAATTCAGAGGCTCACTGTTAGCATTGTGTTTTTTTAATTTTTTTATTCCGGATCGTATGCCACTCTATTCGACCGAATCGGTTCATAAGCATAGGCCATGGGATGCCTGGTAACTGTAGATGCTTCCACATCAATGTCATCTCCCGACGAATAGTCAAATTCATCGTTCAAAACGTCGATCTCATTGCAAAATTCCTCCATCGCTGCCATATCTGCTACGTTGTGTTGACTTTCGGTGGAGCGAAAACACAGCCAGTGACGTCACCATTTGGGACTCCCCTAATGGCGGCGGCCTGGTCCCGGAATTCCCCACCCGGCTGGCGGATAATTAATTTTCTTTTGGCGAGTAATATCATATACAATAAATATTACGATCAATATCCATTGTAAAATGAATAAACTACCGGAATATTATAACTGTAATTGGTGTTTCCTTTCCCCTTTAAGATGAACCATTAAGGTGACATAAACACTACGACACAGTCATGAACACTAACCCAGACATTAGCTGTCTAACTTGAACCTTAGACACTTGTAGCCTGTCTCTGCTGACGCACAATAAGGGGAGTGTCAACACAGACACTGTCAGCCCGCACTCTGCTGTTCCTCAGTTCCTCAGCGCCGCCCCCCCTCCCTCCCGCTGACATTATGAATGAAAAGCGTAGTAATCATAGATAACACGGCAGCGTCCGTGACAGTTTGTTTTCATCTGATTTCAAATAAACAAAGTCTTGGTTTTTAGAATATTACACTTGTTTCGCCAAATTCAGATGATAAATACAACTTTTAAGCTTATAAAGGCATAATTAGAAGAGGCAACTTAACGTCACAGCAGGCATAACAACAGCCGGTGTTTCCTGTGAGGGTTTCCCCGGGAAACAAACACAATATACACAAACGCGTCACAGATTATTTCACAGTATTTGGCTGCCGAACGAAATCATGTTCGCAGCTCGTGACGTAACTAGGAGTCTAGTGGACGGCATCAGTACTACTAGTAAAACATTTTTTTAAAATGAATTACGTTGTTTATAAATTAATCTGAGGGCCGCCATTTGCCCATCCCTGATCTAGATCCTCTGTCTCGAGCCAGTTAACTAGCGGGCCTTCTAGAGAACCCTGGAACCGAGGAAAACTCTGAAAGAATACGCCCATTGGCTACAAATCAATATATGATTGGTTGATTAAACTGTCAGTCCAAATGTACGCTCTCATTCAGTGCAACGGCCAGGGCATTCTATCAAGGATGTAGAATACCTTGGTTGAAGGATATTCTACCCAGAGACCCAGAACAAGATATGATTGGTTGCTTTCTTTTCTAACACAAACCCACTGAAATGCCTTGTGCATGGTCCGAGAAGGACAAACAAATCAACGTAACACTGTAATATTACAGATCAACAACACAGACACGATTCTCATTTATTCATTTTATATACATTTTATTTATATAATTAAATCGATTTGTTTGTTTTTTCTGAATGTTCCAGGGTATTCTCTAAATACCTTGAAGGCCCTGACGGTTCGCCACTGCGTCTTCCTTTCTATGTTCAGATAAAAAGAAAGACATATTTGCGTCTCTCTGAGTCATAACAGTAGTTATAACCAGGGGTGCACATAACTGGTACGCATGCGCGGCACAAATCTGAATTGCGTAACGTCACTGGTGTCACTACGCGCCTTTGCGTACCTCAAAACATCTAAACAAAACACATATTTCGTCTACACGGGTTTCTTGTCAACACTCAATGGAATGAAATACTAGACATGTAAAAAAAAACAAAGACATTAAGCAGCTTACGTTGACGTTTCGCTCCCTGCAAAAAATCTAACTGACGGACCTGTGAAGCTTTACAGGAGGCAGAGGCTCCGGACAACAGAGTTGGTCGCCGTGTGCACAGACAGGGTTAACCTCGGTATGAACAACATAATTGTGCCAAAACTCCGCCAACTGGCTGCAGTGAGAGACTCCCCTGTGCACATTCTGTGCCCCGTGCACACACTGGAGAACTGCGCAAAATCAGCTGATCACAACGTTCACGCTCTGTGGTCAAGCTGCTGCAGTTTTATTTACAACAAAGTGGAGTAAAACACACAGTTGCAAACTTACTCAGGCTGTTAATGGAAGAGTTTGAAATCAGACAGAGGTGGAATAAGTAACTCAGATCTTATGTAGGAATACTCTGTAGGCTACAGTAAAAGTCCTGCTTTCAAAATGTTCCTCAAGTCAAAGTAGAAAAGTATTCTCATCAAAATATAGTTAAAGTAGCGACAGTAAAAGTAGTCGTTGTGCAGATTGGTCCATTTCAGAATAATATATATGATATGTTTTATAATGATTGATCATGAAAGTGTTCTCAAAGCTGGTGAAGGTGCAGCTAGTCTGAATGACTTTGTAGACTGCAGGGTAGCTGGTGGATTTACTCCAGGTGGAACTAAAGTCTGATTCAACACTTGATTAGATTTCACAGCATTCATCCACATCTGTAACTAAAGGTATTAAATACATGTAGTGGAGTACAAGTACACCATTTACCTCTGAACTGTAGTGGAGTAGAAGTACTAAGTAGCATCAAAGTCAAGTAAAGTACAAATATCTCAAAATTGTACTTAAGTACAGTACTTGAATAAGTGTACTTAGTAACTTCCCTCATCTGAAATCAGATATGACTTCAAGTCATGTGATCATTTCTTAGTATTTGGTCCTTCAACTTGGCCTCAGGAAATGCAAGGACTTCACAGTTTTGGCAACATGTTTTGAAGAAAGCAAATCGGTTATAACAGTAGACGGTGCGTTACATTTGCAGACGTCATGTGTCCACATGTTATAAGTATAGTTAATACAGAAAAGACAAATCACTAACAAGTGTTATACTGCCTGTTAACTAGCAAGTATATTATGTGAGGGGAATACAATCCAATGTATTTCCTCTTGTACTACTCATTCAATAATGTTGTAAATGAAGATGTCCTTCATAAAGCCTGCCAAAAACAGACCGGCCAACTCATTTAATTCCCAGTCTTCAGTGTTCTTAAATGCTCTTTTTCATTGGTGTTTGGCTCCATGTGTATTAGATCAATTTAACCAGAGTGACTTCTGCATGCTCATCTGTTGACAAGCCAAATAAATGTACTGTATGCTTTTCCTCAATTTAATATTTTACCGAGCACTTTGGCAGACGGGGACAACATGTACATGATAAATTGGCAGAGGGAAATATTCTAATAAGTATCCCAAAGGCTGAATCTGAGAGATAATACATCACCTTGTTTTGAGTGTGGAGCTGGGACCACTTGACATTCATGTTGTATAAAAGCAGGGAGAAATGCTGTACTTCAGCGGTTATTCAGGACACGGAATAGTAAGAGAAAGCATGAGTGGGAGATGTCCTTTGTTGCATATAAAGGCTGGCGAGGTTTTTCTGTAATCTTTCCAAACAAGCCTTTGTTTGCTGCAGTTGCTCATTCAGTGGGGACCTGGGGGCCAGAGGGTGGCTGCTTAAATGAATGGACTGTGGACTGGTAGCTGGAGAGGGGCCTCTTCACCTCCTGGGCCCTGCTGAGGGCCTCTGATCAGAGGTGGAGCCTGATTGTGGCAGCACCATCACTGCCACATCTCTCCACAAACAATACTGCAGAGTGGGGCAGGCAGGCAGGCCTGGAAGTCCTCCATCAAATACAAAGAAATGGGATTTGTTGAATTTCGCAGAAAATAATCTCTGTAGTAAGCACATTTAGGGTATTTACACGTTATCTTCAGTAATAATAATCTCCACATATTAAAACCACTTGAAGCGTGAATGCAAGAAGTAAAAAGCTGCACAAAACCACACTATGTCCTGTTTTGTTGGGGGTTCTGCTGGGGGTCCTGCCAACACTGTGTCCTGTCCTGTTGGGGGTTCCACTGACACCTGTTCCGCCGGGGGTCCTGCCAACTCCAGGTCCTGTGCCATTGGGGGTTCCACAGACACCTGTCCTGTTGGGGGTCCCGTCAAAACCTAATCCGCCGGGGTTCCTGCCAACACCATGTCCTCTTCCGTTGGGGATCCCGCCGACACCTGTTCCGACAGGGGTCCCGCCGAAACCGCGTCCTGTCCTGTTGGGGGTCCTGCCGACACCTGTTCTGCTGGGGGACCTGCCAATTCCTTGTCCTGTGTCGTTGAGGGATCCGCTGACACATGTTCTGTCGGGTTTCATGCGCAAAATGTGTCCTGTTCCGTTGGGGGATCCACCGACACCTGTTCCGCCGGGGGTCCCGCCAACTCCATGTCCTGGTCTATTTTAGGTCCCGCCGACACCAGATCCTATTCTGCCGGTGGTCAAGCCGGCCACGAACCCTGTGCCCGGCCCGCTGAGTTCGCCCGCCACTGCCTTCGCCCCCTCTTCGAACTCTGCCGTGCCCCCGGGCCGTCCGCCCGAGACCCCCTACTTGAACTCTGCCTTGCCCCCGGGCCGTCCGCCTGAGACCCCCTACTTGAACTCTGCCTTGCCCCTGGGCCGTCCGCCCTTGTGTCTTGTCTGACCCTACTTCCTGTGTTTGCCTTCCTGTCTTTAGTTTCCCTGCTGTGTGATTGTCTCATTGTGTTCACCTGTTGCCCTTGTTTTTCTGCCTCCCCTGCCCAGCTGTGTATTTAGTCTGGTCTTCCCCTGTGCTCCAGCTCTGATCGTCGTCTCTACTTGTCCATGATACCTGCCCGTTTTTCTAGTCCACGTTACCTGTTCGTCTTTTCTCAAGTCCATGTTACCTGCCCGTCTTTCCTTACCATGTTACCTGCCCGCTCCCGTCTTTAAGTTTGTCCTGTTTCTCGTGCTCCACAGTTTGTTAGTGTTTAGTTGATTCTTGTTTTTTCAGTCATCGGCTTTTTTTAATAAAGCTTGCCTTCTGTTGACCTTTCAGTCCTTTTACTGCATTTGGGTCCTATTTTCCCCCAACCCTGACAATGACATTTAGTAGTCTCATTTAGTAACATTTTAAAAACAAAATCTCTGAAATTAGATGTGGGAACCATAAATGCTTAAATGCTAACTCATTTCCTGGTTTTAGGACTTATTCCTGCACCACCATATAGCTCGTGAAGCAGATTGAAACAAACTGAATTTCCCTAAGTGAGATTAATAAAGTATTGTTGCCTTCCTCACCAAAAATAAATAAAGCTTCTGTTTTAGCTACAAATTATTCATCTTGGACAGATACAGGGTATTTCAGTCTCAGCGATGCACTGTAAAACCAAGAGCTGAATAAGACAAAAGTCTTTTATGTTTTTTTACTTTAAGTCTTATGGACAAAGTTTTGAGTAACTCAAAACATCCACATCTGATGGAAGACGTATTTTTTTCAAGTTAGAAAGGAGCTATTGTGGTTTGTGTGAAAAGACTTTCACAATGATATACTGTGTGTGTTGTACTAGAAAAACAGAGCTGTACAGTGGTTGATCAGTTGCCAGCATGTTGGTGTGGGGTCTGCTGCCTGCAAACACCTCTTCTGTTGATGAAGGGCTTGTGATCTGATAGAAGATGGATACTGCATTTTAATTGATTTGAAGCTGGAAGGAAACATACTCAGGGCGATCAACACTCACTCATTGATCCTGAGACTCCATTTACACTTTTCACACCACACATCACATCTCTCATGGCAGTGAACCGCCCTCATCACCCCGGCAACCAACTGTTCTCTGCTGTATGACAGACAGCAGACTCGGGCTGCGGTCAAATTGTCAGTTTAGCTTAGGAACCTTCCTAATGGAGTGAAATGATCGGGAAGTACCCTGTTCGAATTCTCTAGATCAGGGGTGGCAAACTCATTTCAGTTAAGGGGCCACATACTGCCCACTTTGACCTAAGTGGGCCGGACCAGTAAAATTATAGCATAATAACCCACAGGCCCTACATAACGACAATATTTCTGTTTAAGTGCAAATAAGTAGGCTACAAGTACATTCAGAAAATGTCCACATGTAATGAGACGCAAAACGTTATGAACAAACTGACATTTATTAAGAAAAAACAAGTGCAATTTCAAGTGCTACATATATGTTCTTTACAACAGATCACAGTTTCCACCTGAACTGACTCACCACAAAATACAAATAAAAACGTGGGAGCTATTAAGTGAGGAGTTTGAGTTACCCCCCTTGCCTTGAAGATATAACATTTCTATATTTTAAAAAGAAGTTGGGGCAGTGCAGCCACAGTGTCACATCAAATCAAACTATTGTTTGCCTAATGCAGCTGCTGATTGACATTATAATACACAATGTTCTATGACAGAATAATATAACATGTTCAAATATTTCAGTAGGTTCTTATTTTCACGTCACTGATTAATTTGCTCCGGAAACTTGACATCTTTTAGCCCTCACAATGGCATCAATATCAGGCTTAAAATCCTGACTAGCAGCCAATGTAATTAGTTCATTCAGGCACTTGTGTGTGAGTCTTGAACGCAGCTTTGTTTTAGTAATGTTCATTACAGAGAAAACCTGTTCACAAAGGTAGGTGGTCCCAAACATGCTCAAAACTTTTGCTGCCAGGGCTGTCAATTTGGGGTATCCTGGCAAAAGATACCGATAAAATGTGCCCAAGTCCGATGAGGCAAATTTGTCCTTTAAATCCTGATCACATTGTAAGTCGATTATCTCAAGTTGTATGTCGACGGGCAGATCCGCAGCCTTAACTGCAAATGGCGAGCGAAACACTGCAAACTCTGTCTCAAGCTCACCAAAGACCTGAAACCGCCGCTCAAACTCCCGCAGCAATTCCGTAATTTTGTCTTTGTACCGACTCATGTCAGCAGTAACTCCGGTCATATGCACATTTCTTAGATGAGGGAAATGAGCAGGGTCACCACTTGACAGCTGTGTCTCCCACAAAGCCAGCTTCAATTTAAATGCACGTATGCTGTCATAATATTCTGTGACAACTTTTTTGCGACCTTGCATCGTTATATTCAGATTATTCAAGTGCTCTGAAATATCCACCATAAATGCAAGGTCCTGCAGCCATTCTGGGCTTTTTAATTCATGCACTGGCTTACTCTTTTTCTCCATGAACTGTCCAATTTCCTCCCGTAGATCAGAAAAACGCTTCAGCACGGCACCTCGGCTCAACCACCTTACTTCAGTGTGATATGGTAGGCTACAGGTGATGTCTTTATCACTGAGGAGGCTGTCGAACTGACGGTGATTCAGCCCTCTGGCTCGGATGAAATTAACAGTTTGGACAACCACTTTCATGACGTGATCCATTTTTAACGACTTGCAACACAATGCCTCCTGGTGCAAAATACAGTGGAATGTCCAAAAACGATCTCCTCCATTTGCTGCTTGTACTTTCTCCCTGAATTTCGTGGCAACACCTGCTTTTTTCCCGATCATTGATGGTGCGCCATCTGTAGCCAGACTGACAGCACGGGTCCAGTCCACTCCGACCCTGTCCAGTGCTTCAACGAGAGCGCTAAAAATGTAATCCGCTTTAGTGGTGTCTGTCATAGGAACCAACTCAAGGAACTCTTCGGTGACCGTCAAAGTCTCATCAACACCACGAATGAATATGGCCAGTTGAGCAACATCTGTAATGTCAGTGCTCTCATCGATTGCAACTGAAAATGCTACGAATGACTTGACTTTTATTTTTTTCTGGCTATCCAAAAGATCGGCAATCCTATCCTTCACTGTATTCCTCGTTAGACTAATGTTGGCAAAAGCCTGTCGCTTCTCAGGACACACGATTTCTGCAGCCTTCAGCATGCATGTTTTCACAAACTCACCCTCAGAGTATGGCTTTGAGGCTGATGCTATTTCGTTAGCAATGAGATAGCTGGCTTTCACGGCTGCGTCACTTATATCTCGGCTCCGGGTAAAAACGGCCTGTTGTTTCTTTAGACCTGATAGCAGGTCATTTATCTTTTCTTTTCTCCGTTGTCCTTGCAAGCAGTCGTATTTCTCTCCATGGTGAGTCTCATAATGGCGGCGAATATTATATTCTTTGGGCACAGCAACTTGCTGCGAACACACCAAGCATACAGGTTTTCCATTTACCTCTGTAAAAAAATAGGATGCGGTCCATTTTTCTTGGAAAACTCGGCACTCCGTGTCCACTTTTCTCTTTTTTGACAGAGACATTTGGGGATGAGAGTGTCAGAGGTTATTGACTGCAATCACTACTCTTACTCATCACTTTTTTTACAGTCTGGCTGCGCTCTCACTGGTACCGGTGCGGTAGTGCGCCCACTAGTGGAAGGATTCAAAATAGCAGTTTTTTTTCCCTCCTCTCATAGCCTACTTAGCAACATCCTTCAGCTCCGTGGGCCAAGCTGGAATGCCTCCCTGGCCGGATCCGGCCCGCGGGCCTTATGTTTGCCACCCCTGCTCTAGATGATAGGAAAGGAGGTTTCAAACTTCCTTTATAACCTCCTTTAGCTTAGGAACCACTGGACCTTCCTTTACGAAAGGAAAGGAGAAAATGCTGCCCCACAATGCCTTGCGGCCGCAACATTTACCGTGACACAACATTCAGCCGTTCACGGAAACAACCGATGGTGACCGAGAAATTAGTATCATGAAAGTTACGGTACTTATTAAGCTTTTTACAACTTATGTGGTAACTTGCCAAAGTGCTTTGTTTTAAACGCTCAACACTATAATAATCAAAAGGAGAAATATGAACGTTACTTTTTGTGGCCACGTATTAATAATGCGTGGCCACGAATTAATAATACGTGGCCACAAATTATTACGTTCCCACGCATTAGAAAAACGTGGAAACACAATAATTATTACGCAATAACTAAATCCAGATAGTCTATAGAAACTGATGACTGAGTGACAACAAGTCGAGTAAAGTTGGAACGATATTGGTAGATTCAGATTTCACGTATCAATAACTCATGAACAAAACGTTGTTCAGACACAAATGACGTCTCCTAAGTACCGTGGTAAGGTTGACAACGAACTACAATCACATTTTGATCAAAAAAAGCCAATACGTGCCATCCTCCAAACTGGAGACATAACACTGGTCTCTATCTGCAGCCGGAGAAGAAACGAGTGCAGGGACCGTCTGCAAAGTGCAACTCCGAAAAAAGAGAATACAATAATATTCAATCACTTCACTATTGTACAGTATATTTCTACCAAACTCACTACACACATCAATAGTCTCATGTTGCTCATACTACAGCAGAGAGTTTGGAGTTTGGAGAGTGCTTTTGAATAATTGTGGTGAATATTTATAGTGTAAAATCTTCAATAAATATGGCATCATTTTCAATAACGTTACTGTTATACAGTATACATATTCACCAACATTATTCCAAACCATATTCTTCCAAACTCTCTGATGTAGTATGAGCAACAGAAGACTATTGATGTGTGTAATGAGTTTGGTAGTAATATACTGTAGAATAGTGAAGTGATTGAATATTACTATATTCTCTTTTTTCGGAGTTGCACTTTGCAGAGGGTCCCTGAGCACTCGTTTCTTCTCCGGCTGCAGATAGAGACCAATGTAATGTGTCCAGCTCGGAGCGAGGATGGTGCATATTGGCTTTTTTTGATGAACATGTGATTGTAGTTTGTTGTCAACCTTACCACGGTACTTGGGAGACGTAATTTGTGTCTGAATAATGTTTTGTTCATGAGTTATTGATCCGTGAAATCCGAATCTGCGATATCGTTCTAACTTTACTTTCAAACCGTGCATTTCAGCAGCCGAATCAAGTGCCTTTTGCTAAGGATGACACTGTGCTTAATGGCAAGGGATTGCAGAATATCATTCATACCCAAATGAAAATCAAATCAAATCAAAATGATACATGCTTCGCAATAATAGCCATAGCCTACGGTAGCCTACAGAGTTTAGCTAGTGTTGTCACCTTCATATATAGTCTATGGTTGTCACTCAGTCATCATGTTTCTATAGACTATCTGGATTTAGTTATTGCGTAATAATTATTGTGTTCCCACGAATTACTAATACGTGGGAACATAATAACTAATTTGTGGCCACGCATTATTAACTCGTGGCCACGAATTATTAATACGTGGCCACGTATTAATATTTGTCTCACCAATGTCACCAGGGGGGCTCCGTAGAGACCTATGCTATTGCCTAAAAATAGCATGATAGGTGCACTTTAAATTATTTTCATTGAACATGACCTGTAATCGAGTTTTTCTGAGTGAGTTGTTTCTTCTACCTGAGTAAACTTGAATACTTCCTCTACCACTGATAGTGACTGTCCAAACAGGGATGTTGTTCCACCTTTGCCGTGCTGTAATCTGCTCAGACTAATTGGAGCTGTCATGGCCGTGTCCGATAGTCCACGCTGACCACTGTCAGCCCCCCCCCCCCCTGACCGTGAACAATCCATGAACATTAAGGAAAGAAAACTCTCAGGCAGATTTAATGAATTAATCTGACGGGTTATAACAAAGTGAGTTTTCATGCACAGACAGGTCCTCCAGACTCATTTGCAGAGGTGAGCGGAGCCAAATTGAGGTCAAAGAAAAGGTAGAGATGCCATCAGCCAATCCATCTCCTTTCAATTAGCTTTTTTAATTAAAAGAAAGAGCAGCCAGTTAAAGGAAGTGCTCCCATCCTGCACACCCGCTCACACAGGAAAGCACTGTCATTTCAGAGAAAAGCAATCAATTGATTTATCTGCTTTTTACAATTAGTACACTTTGCCTTGTAAAATAAGGTCAGCCCGACATATAATCAGTTAGGAGGATTTTGACAGGCCGTTAGATTAATAACAAACACAAGGAGATAGTTTAGTCACCAGCATAGTGAATCTGGAAATGTTGAGTACCCCAGAGTTGTATGAGAGAAAGGTATAGTACGGGTCCCCAGCACAGAAATGGTTGAATGCTAACTTGCATATGTTGGGCAATTTGCACAATTATAGCATAGGTTGCGCTAATTAACTAGCATTATAGCCTATGTGGACGATAGTTAAAACATGGATTGGCTGATTTGGATAATTTTGGAGTGGTTTTGGAGGTTATTGATTATGCTCAATGCATTTTCAGGATCCTAAATTGGATGTTGTATCCAGAAAGTGGCCATATTTGTACTCTCGGTTGGCTGATTTTGACTACCATGAGTGGTAATGCGACTATTTTATATAGAGAGTACAAGAAACATATGTTCTCTACTGTGGTAAAAATGTTCTCAGATAAATAAGCAAGCACCATAAACTTCAAAATCGACCTAAAATATATCAAAATCAGCAAAAATATGGCAAACTGCCATTGTTTTTCCCTGAAAGAACTCCAAAACAATCAAAATCTGAAAAAGCATTTTTTTAACTATTGTCAATGAAGCTATAATGCTGATAAGCGTATGCTAATTGTGCAAATTGCCCAACATATTTAAGTTAGCATCCTGCAGTTTCTATGTGCTGGGGACCGTACTATACATTTCTAACATAAAACTTTGGGGTACTCAACATTTCCGGGTTCACAATAGGACTTTATGAGCTGGCGAACAGAGTAATATGGTTAGTTAATTACAAACAAAGCGGAATCATGCCAGTACTAAACTGTGACAAGCTGTAAAGGGGATTGATCACAGGGGATTGTAGGATATTTTGAATTCAGCTACACTCATGAACCCCAACAGTTCTGACCCCCTCTCTGCGGTGCTTGTTTAATATGAGAACATGCTCTTCGGAATAATGTGCCGGGTTAATGCCTTGCTGCAGTCGTTGGAGAGCGTCATTATTACCTCAGACACATTCAGGTCTTGACTTTGAAAATGTCACCTGGGGCAGACACACAATGTATCAAGCTCACCGACAACAACACTAGTGTCATATTAACCTTGGGCAACATCCAGATAAACTAGCTGCAGTTTGGTCCTTGATGTTAACATATTCATATGGACTTATTTTGGGAGAGGTTGTCTCCAATCAGATAAAAGCTGAAATACAGAGTATGGGCAGTGAAGATTCATGATGGGGTGACCAAATACTGCTGCCCTTAAACTAACATCTTCTCTCTCAATAACAGAACAATAACTCATTTCAGACAACCCATTACGAACATTAAAACAGAAAGAGTCGAACCCGACCTGGACAAATGGGTAAATAATATGGTCAAGTCCAAAACCTTTCCTTTCATATAATAGAGTAATAGACTGTCAATGTCACATAGGCCAACGACTCCAATGGAAACCATATTTTCCCAACTTTTGTTTCTCCACTTGCATACAGTACAGCAAGGAGGTTGGAGCCTCCTACTTTGGTGGTGATTGTGTCCATTTATTAAACAAAGCAAGAAAAGTATAACAAATGAATAGTAATAAATGGACTGTACTTATATAGCGCTTTATCTTTAAGACCCCTCAAAGCGCTTTACATACTACATGTCATTCACCCATTCACACAGAGCAGTGTATCTTACTCTAGGTCGTCTAGGACCTAACATTCACACACCATTGGCCATGCCACCTGGAGAAACTCAGGGTTAAGTATCTTGCCCAAGAATACATCGACATGTTGACTGCATGGGCTAGGATCGAACCCACAACCTCCTGGTTGAAAGACGACCACACTCCCTCGCAGCCACACTCGAGGGACACATCAAAACAACGGTTGTTTTGATTGGACTTTACTCCGGGGTCTTAGACTTTGTATAGGAAATAGGAAGGGTTTTCCCAGAAAGTAATTTAAAGGGAGATGAATAAATAAATAAAAATGTATGACTCCTCAAAACCAAGCTGCAGCATGAGCATTTGGAGTAAACCAATTATTTAGTAGATCTCCACAATAAGTGAAATACATGAATTGTAGCAGTAGCTGAGGATTGATTTCAGTTTACCTGCTTTTTAGACTTTTTGCTTTTAAATGTAACTGGACACTTAATAAATTGTCAAAGTGTTGGTTCAGTGAGAACACTGACTATTTGGAATAAGCTATATAACGTTTGAAAAGTAATGTCTAGAAATAACTTTTCCTGGAGAAACAAGACAGCTCCCAGAAGCCTGTTTCTTTCCAATAGCTTGCGAAGGTGGACCCTTTCACCTGCCTTCATAACCAATGAGGGCCCCCAATGTGAGTTCATCTATGCTTTTCAATGTATATACTGACTATCGTCATACCAACACACCAGATCAATACTTTACATTACATAGAAGTATTCTGATGATACAACCTTAATATCTGTTAAGTAACTTGCACAACTTATACCTGCCCACTTGGCAACAAAGTGTTTTGAGGTAATTACTAATGCTCTTGAGACAAAGAGAACAGAGGAAAGTGTATTTGCCTCACCATGTGACTTTCATCAAGTCCTTATGGTTATCCATAATTTAATCAATCAGGTACTTTAATATAAATACTTGAGCTGCTTGGAAACACATTGAGTATATCTCAACAAGTCCTCCAACTCATACGACCAAATGGGCCGATTGTTCAGGCCCTTATTACGACCAAATATGTTGTTTGTTCAAGCGCTTAATACGACCTATAATTACGTTTTAAAGTTCTAGTGCTCCCTTTGAATGCTAACTTTACAGATGGTCGTTTATTCACAAATAACCCTCTCTGAAAAATCCTAAATTAAAATTCTTTTTGATTAGATTTCTAGCGAGAAGTAGATTGTACTTTTAGAATCCACGTCCAGTCGATATGTAGGATCAGTTTGATAGATATTACGAAGATGATTTGAGGTATGCGGCAGCCTCCATGTAAAGTTACGGGTTGAAAACAGTATTTCCGGTCTCGACGTTTTCATAATAAAACCAATGATCAAATGATTTAACAGTGATATCTGCAGTACTCTTCAACTAAAAAACATCAGTTTATCCTTGATAATTATACGACATTTATTGGTTTAAATTGTGTACAATGCTTTTGTGTTTTTCCCATAAGGCAATTTATATAGCACTTTTCAGCACGTGGCGATTCAAAGTGCTTTACAGATGAAAAGCAAAAGACATTTAAGAACAAATACATTATTAAAAAGGCATTTAAAAACAGTTATAAAAAGCAAAAATAATTTAATTAAATAAATAAATAAACACAGCAGGTACAGAATACATGACTAAAAAGGCATACTGTAGTGTGAGTATGGGCAGCTCAATTAAAAGCAGCGACAAATAGGTGTGTTTTTAGTCTGGATTTAAAAATAGGAAGTGTTTCGGCGGACGTGCACGATTTGGGCAGATTGTTCCAAATTGTTGGGACATAATAACTAAAAGCTGCTTTTTCATGTTTAGTGTTTATTCTCGGAATAGAGAGCAGACCCGACCCAGAAGACCTGAGACTCCTGGATGCTTCATAGTGATGGAGTAGGTCGTCTATATACCTCGGTCCTAAGCCATTTAGTGATTTAAAAACTAGAAGTAGTATTTTAAAATCAATTATTTGGCCGACTGGAAGCCAGTGTAATGATCTCAGAACCAGACTGATGTGATCCACTTTTCTAGTGTCAGTGAGGACTCGAGCAGCAGCGTTCTGAATCAGCTGCAGATTTCTGATCGATTTTTTAGTGAGACCTGTGAATACACTATTGCAGTAGTCGAGTCTACTGAAAATAAAAGCATGGACACGTTTTTCTAAATGCTGTTGTGACATTAGTTTTTTAATCCTTGATATATTCTTCAGGTGATAGTATGCAGACCTAATGACTGTTGTAATGTGACTGTTGAAATTCAGGTCTGAGTCCATCAATACACCCAGATTTCTTGCTTTGTGAGTTACTTTGTAGTCTGCCGACTGAAGCTCTGTGATTACTTTTAATCGGTCCTTCTTTGCTCCAAAAACAATGATCTCAGTTTTTTGTTTGTTCAATTGGAGAAAGTTCTGAGTCATCCAGTCAGTGATGTGCTCAATGCACTTGCTCAGTGTTCTAATCGGAGAGTAGTCTCCCGGTGTAATTTTAAAATAAATCTGGGTGTCGTCTGCATAGATGTGATAGCTTAGATCGCTGTTTTTAATCATTTCAGCCAGTGGTAGCATATAAATATTAAAAAGCAAAGGTCCTAAGATGGAGCCTTGAGGAACCCCACATGACATATTTGTCAGGGTTGATTTGTAATTGCCTATTGAGACAAAGTTTGTTCTGTCCTTTAAGTAGGAGCTAAACCAGTTTAGAGCAGTTGCTGAAACTCCCACCCAGTTTTCAAGACGGTCTAGCAATATGTTGTGGTCAACAGTATCAAAGGCAGCGCTGAGATCTAATAATACTAACACTGATATTCTAGCACTGTCTGTGTTCAAATGGATGTCATTTAAGACCTTAACAAGTGAAGTCTCAGTGCTGTGGTTAGGTCTAAAGCCCGACTGAAACACATCAAAACCGTCAGTTAAAAACATGAAATTACTCAACTGTTGAAAAACTGCTTTTTCAATCAATTTGCTTAAAAAGGGAAAGTTTGATATTGGCCTGTAGTTAATCATTATGGGTGCGTCTATGTTATGCTTTTTTAGGAGCGGTTTAATTATTGCAGTTTTCAGGGCCTTTGGAAATACATCTGATTGAAGAGACTTGTTTACTATGTGAAGTATATCTGAGGCCAAGCAATGAAAAACAGTTTTGAATCCTGTCGGGATGATGTCGAGGCTACAGGAGGAGGATTTCAGATGTTGAATAATGTCTTCCAGGTCTTTAGCATTTATCAGACGGAATTGTGTCATGTTGTCTGAAATGGCTTTAGATGGACATAGGTACATGAAATGAAATGGCTTTAGGTGGACATAGGTAATGGCTTTAGGTGGACATAGGTACATTTGCTATACCTGATGCAGAGGCACTGACTGCCTGTCTAATTTGCATGATTTTGTCAGTGAAGAAGGAGGCAAAGTCATTGCAGGCAAAGTCATTGCAGGTGAGTTTTTTTTATTTTTGGTAATGATATCAGAAAATAAAGACTGTCGTGCCTTTTTTATTTCCTGATTATAGAAATCGAGTTTTTCTTTATTTATTTCCAAGTGAACCTGGAGATTTGTTTTTCTCCACCTGCGTTCAGCTTTTCTGCACTCAGTTTTTGCTGTTCTCACAGTCATGGCTTTTCTCCATGGAGATATCTTCTTGCCAGATACTTCCTTTATTTTAATGAGAGCGATGGTATCCATGACATTTGTTATTTTCAAATTAAAATGATCAACTAGCTCATTTATTGAGAAGTTAGCATGGGCAATTGAGGGAGTAAAAATCTGGACAAACATTTCCTCTGCATTTTGACATGCTGAGTCAGTCCAAAATTGTCGATAACACAAAACAGTTATTTAGCCCCTCTGTCCTGGGGGTTGTCAACATGGATATTAAAATCGCCAACAATGATTAAACGGTCAAAGTCAATACACACTATAGACAGCAGTTCAGTAAAATCATCAAAAAAGCTTGCACAGTATTTGGGTGGTTTGTAGATGTTTAGGAAAAGAGCTCGAAAGGAACATTTCAGCTGAAGGGCCACATATTCAAAATAAGCAAAGTTTCCATACATAGTCTGCTTGCATTGAAATAAAGCATTAAACAAAATAGCTATTCCACCCTCTTTCTTATGTAGTCTTGCCTGACTCATGTCATTAAAGTAGGGAGGAGTTGATTCGATAAGAACAGCTGTGCTGTTGTTTTAGTCTAACCAAGTTTCAGTTAAAAACATAAAATCCAGGTTGTGCTTGGTGATAAAATCATTGATTAAAAATGATTTACCTGCTAAAGACCTGACATTTAATAAAGCCAGTTTGAGTGTGTTTGACATACCACCACTCTGACTGTTAACGACAGACTGTGGAGCACGAGGAATCACTACAAAATGTGATACATTAAATACATTCAGACGGATGCCCTTGGATCCTCTGTTCTCAGTCCGAGTCGCCAGCCTGTGTAAGGAGGCCACACACAAATGGGACGCTGTACTGGCATAGAAGCCTCTGATCGTTGGGTGGCGCCAGAGAGCAAGACGGCAGGCGTGGAAACAGTGGCCTTGGATGACACCGCCGGAGAGGGGTGTGTGTCAACCTAGTGCTGGAAAAGTCAGGGAGACGTCTGAACAGCGTGATGCATGTTAGCCACTAGCATGCGGCTAACAAGCATGCTCGGGTGGATTCCATCAGTGCCGAAGAGGGCGGGTCGGTCCCAAAATAGATTGAAATTGTCAATAAAACCAAAATTGGCAGCTGTGCAGGCGGATTGGAGCCAGGTGTGGAGGCTGAGGATCCTAGTGAAATGCCCTGCTCCAAGGCCTAGCGTTGGGATCGGACCTGAGATAAAAACAGACTTTTCACAGCTCCGTAAAAGAATACAAAGTTTCTTAAAATCCTTTTTTGTCAGCTCCGACTGCTGGCGGGCTGTAGCGTAAGACCCCACATGGACGATTAGACGATTGACAGAGGACGGGAGTGAGTGCCGCAGCCCTGGGAGTTTCTCCAGTATAACCGGGACGGTGGCTCCAGGGAGGCAGCGTCGGAGAGGATTTTCTTGCCGGATCAGGGCCCGAAAAACTTCCCGAGTGTCTCGGCACGGCCTCTTTGAGGAGTCTACGACGTGAAGAGGTGGTCGCCGGACGGGATGAGGGATGCCGAGTTGACTTCACAGTGGCCTGGGAAGCAGCACAAATGCCGGCGTAGAAGTTGCAGAGGCGGCAGGGTGCAGATCTAGACGGGTCGGTGCTGCGGGAGCATCAGCTGGACGGGCCAGATCGTCTGGACGGGCCAGCGCCGCGGGAGCACCAGCTGGACTGACCATAGGTTTTTCTTTTTTCAGAGGTTTTGATAGGCTAAAACATTGATTGTTTTAGCCGCAATGCATGTTGGGAGATGGTGTTTATGCGATATGAAATCGGAAAATCATTTTTTTTTTAAATAAAATAATACTTTATTCCGAGTGTTCTTGCCTTTCTCTTTGGAAGTCATCACATAACGGCATTGTAATACACGGTTCGGCTGCATTAAATATTACATATCTGCCGTAGATATTTATTTATAGAGCCCTGATCAGAAGACCTTTTGACAAACTGTAAGAAATGCCGCCAAAACTGAATACGTGACGTGGATCATAAATATATTAGCAATTAAACAACATCTTCCATTTCTTTTCACACAATACGTCTCCTTGCAGTATCAACACTAATTCATCTGACTTTTATATTTGATCCAATTGGTAGATAGGTTATATTTACACCATAACGGTGCACAGCTGATATAATGGGATTTGTTTGTAGTTTTTAAAGATATTATTTACTGAACTACCTTTCCAACTCCTCATGCAGTTGACTGTTACAGGTCTATACAGGTTCATGGTACAATGCATAAGCTTCACATCGAGAGACTGAAACTGTATTTTCCTTTACCGTTCTGTTTTCATTTCACAATAAAGTTAATAGTCTTATGTTTGATATTATTATGTTTTATTAACTACACCACTGTTTTTTTAACCCGCACCGCCTAGTGGTTAAAGTACGTTATTGAATGTTGTTGTTGAATATGTTTTATTTGATGAACACATTTAAATATTAAGAGTAGCCTACATAAAATATAGGGGGAAAGTAGAAGGCATGATAGAAATATAGAATAGAAAGTATCAAGAAGACACTGAAGTGATCTCTCCATTAAAACAGCTAGGGCAGGACGTCCACAGATATTAACAGGAGGATGTGCAAAACAGACACACTAATAAGGCTTTATTTAAACATTAAAGAATACTTTAAGTTAAGGTCTTCCTTTGAATAAGAACAAAACGTTGGGGTTATCCACAGATAAATATGAAGTCTGACAAAGTACTTAACGTCCAATATAATGCAACGTTCATTTTGGCACTTGACAATCACCTTCCCTGAATTTGACTCAGGTGTAACTAAAGTCTGATTTAAGGGTTGTTTATATTTCACATCATTAATCAGAATCTGCAAAGTAAGTCAAATAAATGTAGTGGAGTAAAAATACCAGGTTAACCTCTGAATTGTAGTGGAGTAGAACAAAGTAGTATGCTGCTGTAACAAAAACATTTCCCAACTTGGGATCAATAAAGTATATCTTATCTTATCTTATCTTAAGATGATCGATGGCTACTGCCATATTTGCACAATGTGCCTCTGAACCTTGACAAGTGCATGTTTCAGGCTTATCAATGAACAACAGGACACAGACATAAGACCAGCTGTTAAGGCGAGACACGGCAGGCAAAAACATCGTTTTTCAAGTACTGGTCAATGTTGAGATTGTGTGCTATTTTGATTCTATAACATGTTTTCTTTCAGGCTTTTGGAAGGAAAACGTACAAAATACACATTTAAGTGTTTATTTTACTATAGTTTGTCTATTTGCGTCTGTAGATTTCTACTAAATTCACCAAAAGTTAGCATTCTAACGTAACAGTACCGCGACTGCTGTGTGTACCATGTCAACAGAGATATCGTTGGAAAGCTGCGTCTCTCCTGCACAATCTCATCAGATCCAAATATAGTCATTTCATTTGTATCAGCAACCAAGGGGTCTTAAACCAAGATTTCCGTTAGAAATTGAAATCTCAAAAGAACGGCGAAAATAATGTTCACAGAGAAGACGACAACAATTGTCACTTGCATGAAGCAAGGTTATACAAAAAACAAATGACCCCGAACATGAAATACATTCACGGAGTGCGTTGATGCGCAAGCTATCATCCAAAGAACAGGAGGGTTTAGCTAGCGCCTCACTGCAATCTTTAAAGGTCGTTTTCTCAAAATGAGTTTTTTCTCCTACTCTGAGTTCGAAATGTCAACTTCAGTAGCACGTAGAGACACCAAACCTTCCAGTTATATTCCTATCAATATTATGAAGGCTTTCACAGAGGGATTTGTTCATATATCATTCATAGCCTGAATTATACAACATTGTATACCTAAAAACATGGCGAAAATGGATATTTTAGGGCTGTTGACAGTAATTTCGGATTTATGGAGTGATAAAAAAATATATCCAAAATCCCTTCTGTAAAAGCCTTAGATACTAATATGACTACAAAATGAAACAATAATTGTGAACCTGGCTTTATCCAAAGTTCAGATTTCGATTCCTGAAATGTGTTAAAATATGCGCATATTTAATGAGATAATGGGTAATTTGCATATTTAAACATACTATTTCAGAAAACTTGTAATACAAAAGACAATTGCCTTATTGTAAGTAATTAACTGGAGACATTTCTAGCTGATACCTTTAAGTTAAAAAAATGACCCTATTCACCTGGGATGTCTCGCATAAAGCTCTTCTGACCTTAGCTGTCATGTGGGTATATTAATTCACCCATTTATTAATTATATGTTTTACATTTGATAACACCACTGTGTTTCGTATCCCCTAAACCTCCAGGGTGTACACAGTTTAATACTGGCAGCTTCTAATTGTGGGAAATATGAAAACGTCTTATAAAGAGACGTGCCATAGAACATGTTGCGAAACACACAATAGCCAGCATGTGTAGTTCTGGGGGGGGGGGGGGGGGGGGGGCTGGACCCATCCAATTCCAGTTTTGGAAAGTCTGCCGTGGTTCCATTCCATTTCAAAGAGCTGTTTGACGCTCAGCGTAACCTTGTCCCACTGCCACTCCAACATCCAATCACAGGGCTTGATGACTAATCATGGGGTTTGTAAAGCAAGGCGGATGTTGTAGTCCCAAACGATAGCTGGGGATTCTGGGTAGTGTAGTGTCTTCGGAAACTGTTGTTTCGTAAGGAACAACATACACTTTAAAACGTGTCTCTGGGTCGTAATAAGGGCATGAACAATCGGCCTATATGGTCGTTGTTTGTAGGAGGGCAGGCTGGTATATCTGTAAAAGGACAAAACAAAGAATCTATATTCTATTTTGCCTTAGGTATTTCAGATTGAGTAGACACGTTGTTGTTCTTCATATGAGTGTTCTACATTATTGCAATTCTACATGGAGCAACTGTTTGTCCTCCACTTTAAAGTCAAAACTGCTTTGCCAAATGAACATCTGCTCAAAGATTGTTTGTGAACCATGTGAGAGCCAACCATAACAACATATTAATATTGTCTCTGACCTCAACCATGTCCCATACAGCCAATATAAGTTATTACCATAAAAACGAACATACAGGTCCTACGATAAAGCTAAACTGTTAGGTGCACCATATTGTCTCAAAGGTCCCCTATCATGCAAAAGGCACTTGTTGGTGTATTTTATCCATGAATACACGTGTCCCTGGTGTGTCAGGGAACTTACAAAGTGACAGAAAATAAAACCCTCTCTTTTTTCCTCCGCACCCACATCTCTAAAAACGGGGGAACAACGGAGCTGATCCAGATTTGCTGCCGATATGACGTAATATCTGAAATGTGGGCGGGCTTTACACACATGGCCCTATCAGAAACGTCGCTATCAGAAACAATGCCTGACATGTTTTTGGACGTAATATGGTCTGTGTTTACATTAGCAAGCATCGCTAACACTCAGAGCTAACATCCCCTGCGAGATGGAGTTCATGACTTTATGAGCTGTTCATGAGCACTCATGAAACATTCATGAACAACTCATTATATGTTCACTTGTCATGTTCATGAACCAAAATTCTTAAAATGCTCATGAACCATTTTAAAGAGCAGTTCATGACATTTTTATGAACATTGTTCATTCATATAAAGTTCCTGTTTTGCTCATGACAGACTTCTATGAGCAATTTATGAACTGTTCATGATCCAGCCAATCACAACATTATAATTAAAACCCCAAAAAGTGTGCATGAGTATTTCATGAACTTTTCATGACTATGAGCATTTCATGAATTTTGGATGATTGTGGCAAGTTCAGAATATTTTGGAATATTCATGAGCATTTTATGAACTTTTGATGATCAGTGTGATGATTTTAAAGACCTCTTGAATATTCATCTACTATTTGAACATTTCTTTCTTTTTTAAAACTTTTAATCTTAAAACAAAACAATAGTGAATTTGAAACTGAACATTATCTGTATTTATTTTGGTGACATTCATATCATTTTATGGTTTATCTGTACTGTTTGAGAAGCAGTACGAGTAAGTAGCGCCAAGGTGGAACCTTTGGCAGGTGAGCGGTGACATCTGGGTTATTTTAGGGGGGACACTTCCGCCCCCTCCTCAGAAGCAATCCAGACGATCAACCGGATCCTGTGTATAATTATTGCTGCTTACTCTTCTGTTTTCTACAGGTCAGTACATAATGAAAATGATCGATGTTAACTTGTGTGAATTAGATATGATGTTGGAGATGTTTAGGAGAGTGTGTCAGAAAGTTTTGAGCATGTTTGACATAGTAACGGTATTTTAAAAATACTAAACTGTCGGCAACAATAGATGCCATTTTCGCGGGCTTCAGCCGCACCTGGGTAAATGTGACCTGAGCGAAGGCTCGCAGGCAGGTTAGCTGCTGCGCACGGGTAATATGTTTTGTTTACCTGAGTGCAGTCTTGCAGGCACATTGCCTTGTTTTTTGTTTATTAACATTGACAGTGTATTTTTGTGATCTCCATAATATGTTATATTTGGTAAAGATAGATATATTGATAGAAAGTATTATTTGATAGCGTTATGTGTTTATAGATAACAACCTGTCCTTCACTGCAAACATCGCTGCTACAATCCGCTGCTGCAGATACACGCTTTACAACATCAGGAGGATGCGTCCCCAGCTGACCCAGAAAGCAACGCAGGTTCTGGTCCAGGCTCTCGTCATCTCACGCCTAGACTACTGCAACTCCCTCCTGGCTGGTCTACCTGCATGTGCCATCCGACCTCTGCAGCTCATCCAGAATGCAGCGGCTCGTCTGGTCTTCAACCTTCCTAAATTCTCCCACACCACTCCGCTCCTCCGCTCCCTCCACTGGCTTCCGGTAACTGCTAGAATTCACTTCAAGACACTGGTACTTGCGTACCATGCTGCGAATGGATCTGGCCCTTCCTACATCCAGGACATGGTTAATCGTACACCCCAGCACGTGCACTCCGCTCTGCATCAGCCAAACGACTCGCTGCACCCTCGCTGCGAAGGGGACCCAAGTTCCCATCAGCAGAAACACGTGGGTTTGCTATCCTGGCTCCAAAATGGTGGAATGAGCTCCCCATTGACATCAGGACAGCAGAAAGCTTACGCACCTTCCGGCGCAGACTGAAAACTCATCTCTTTCGACTCCACTTCGAGCGATAGAACTATTAACAAAGCACTTATGGACTGGCTTACCTAAAGCCAGTTGAGTAGCACTTGAAATGTTTTTGCTCTATGAAACCTGATGTACTTATATGATTCTGTTTTCTTCAAGTTTGTATTTTGTTGGTCGAACGCACTTATTGTAAGTCGCTTTGGATAAAGCGTCAGCTAAATGCAATGTAATGTAATAATTTATATTGACTATGTTGAATTTCTCCTTGAGATACAGTAATTGACTGACAGACAGATAACTTAAATGGAGAAATGTGATGTTTGTAAAGTTCAGCTATTTGAATGTAACTGTGTACTTTGAATTTTGAATAAGAAGCATTCCAGACGATCAACCGGATCCTGTGTATAATTATTGCTGCTGCACTTTTCTGTTTTCTACAGAAATCATTTATTGTTGCTGTGGTACCCAAGCTTTTGGGACCCGTAACACCATTTTTTGTGTAGCTGAGTGTCAAGAACTGCTTCAAATAGTGATAGGATTAATTGTCGTGCTCCACCTGTATACATGTATGTTTGTTTGTTTGTTAATTTGAGTAAAGTTCCATTGTGATTGACATAATTGTTGTTTTCTATGGTTGCCAATTGACCCACAGTCAGTGGTTCATGAACAGTTCATGAACAGTTCATAGCCAGCCATTGAATTATATTCAGTGACTGGGTATGAACTGTTCATGAACGGTTCATGAAGTTGTTATGAACAGTTCTTGATATGTTCATGAACAATTCTTGAAATGTTCTTGGTTGAATATCCCTACACACTCACTGAAAACTCCATTTCATGAATTGTTCATGAACCTGCCTAAAACCATATTCCATGAATTGTTCATGAACCATTCCAGCACAGGAGTTTCATGAGCAGTTCATGAACTGCCCTAGTGCCATTTAATGTTCATGGCACTTTCATGAACAGTTCATCAACTTTGTTATGAGCTGTTTATGAGCTGTTCACGAATATGGTTCACTGATATTTCATGAACTTTTCATGACAAGTTCATGAACAGTTCACTATCATCTCACTGGGGCTGTACTGGAGAGAGTGTGTGAAATAAAAGGAACTCACCTTGTGGTGAACCCGCGAGAGAGAAAGCGGTTGAGCTCCATACTGTTTCAGAAATAATCCTTGATGTGGTTTGGAACATGATATGGTGTTTAACCCTCCTGTTATCAATGAGGTCAATTTGACACCATTCAATGTTTAACGTATCTAAAAAGATGGTTCACATTATTTGTTTTGCTTAGTATTTCATAACTTTTCCTATTTCAGTGAGGACTAATGGGTAAACATAAAATGAACATTTTAAATGTCCTGCACGCACTTTGTACGCATTGGTGTTCCTTGGGGTCAATTTGACCCCAGGCTGTTTTAGTAGTATAAAACATGTAAACATTTCAACATTTTACACATATGTGTGTTGATTGTGTAGGATGATATTGATGTGACTATTACATGCAAATGTATCATTATAATAAAAAAAAAAACCTCTGCTTTAGTTATTGGTCCTTCAACGACATCAAACATATCTTACTTTAACATTTTTTATTTTATTTTATTTATATATTTTTGATAGTCACATAATAGGAATTCTGGACATATGTGGGGGGGAAGGTTGGGGTAATGTTTTATTTAAATGGTTATTTAGGTAGTGAACTAAGACACCTAAAGCACCAGAGACATACATTTTGGTTAACATTTGGAATATGATCATTTTCTTGAGTTTTAAACTTGACCCCAGAGGATAAAGGGTGTAAAGTAAATCTGAGGATAACAAGATGGTTAGTCACGTCAGCGTTTAGCTGAGTTTCTGCAGGTACAATTCTCCTGCGTGAGCTCTCCTTTTTTTTTTAACCCAGAATCAGCACTTTAGGGCTGAAATAGAGGGGTATGAGGCTAGAATGGGTGATCCGTTTGGTTTTGAGCAAAACAATTCATAGACATGTTCTTTATATATATCTGAGACCTATAATATATGCCTAAAAATAGTATTATAGGAGACCTTTAAGTGATCGTGATATAATTGAAATTGCCTGTTCTCTTGTTTCTTGTCTTATTATGTGTCCTTGTTGTTACAAATGGTACGGAGGAAGATTAGGGCCATATAAGAACAACAATTTGGAAAAGGAGGGAGTTCTGCCATTCATCACAGAATTCTGAAAAAAAAAAATCTGAATTCCGACTTCAAAGTTATAATTCTTTAAAGTCCGACTTCTCATAGAAAAAAATCTTGATTCTGAGATTCAAGTCAGACTTAAGTCATAAATCTTATCTGAGCATTGTGATTGTTTTGTTTTACTTTTGGTGTCATCCCAAACATGTTTTCTCATGTGAGCCTAAGCCTGGGTCACATGGAACTGCTGTGATGCAACAACATGTTGTGACTTTAACTGACACTAAAGTAACATCATAACATGTTCATCTCCTCTCTAAAGCCCTTCTTCCTGCAGCTTTAATAACCTCATAATGAGGTTGTAACCGTGTTGTGTGATGCTGTGTTTTTGCTGGCCTCCTGTCACTCTGCACCATCTGTTGTGATGAGAGGCATTATGAGAGGGCAGCCCTTTGCAGAGGCACACAGAGATAAGAAGGGATACCGTATCTGACAGGGAGGAAACGATGCACCGCCCCCCCATGCAGCACATCTCATTACTGCGGCCACCCCGATGACAACAGGATCATAATTAATCTTCATTGAGCCGCCGGGCTGCCTGGCTGACAGGCTAAATGATTGGGCGGTAGAGAGGGTGGATAACAATGTCCTCCAACGTGGCGTTAAAGTGGGATTCCATGGGGTTTAATAGCAGGTTGGAAAAACACAGTTGACTCTTAAAGGAGGTAAAGAGCAGAGCGATCCGTGGGGCTCAGGGCTTTGAGTCCTGAGGGCAGTACATGTGTATGAGAGCATAAACCATGCAGCAATGACATGCAGTACATTAGCATCATGGTACAGCAATTTAATTAAATGTAAAGCCAGATGAAATGTCCCTCCAGTGATTCATCGCTGCTGGGGTGTTGAAAACTTTTCAATCTAAAAAGAAAGTGCAGGCATGGCAACCCACTCATTTGATTTAAATATCAAATAATAGCAGCCTCAGCCTCCACAGACTAAAAGATTCAGGGATTTATCTCCAGCCTGGCAGTAGCCAGAGGCTGATCCATTCACCGAATCGATTGTAACTCCCTTTGAGCTCATACGTTTATTGCATTGCAAAACAGCCGGGAGAAAAACAATGTATTCCTCCAGTAATGGCATGCAAGCATGCGTATAATGTGATTTCTGCACAATTCATATCAACTGATGCTTTCAGACCCTTTGACTGACGTTCAAAAAGAGCTGTTGAATGAAATGTTTGAACTACACTCTCCTTTAGAGGGCCGTCTGGATGTAAGTCTAGACTCAACATGTGTGAAAGCCACAAAGTAATATTCTCTCTTCATCTCGTGTTTCCATGTAATTGTCATGCGCTCAGAGATTCCGAATGTTTGGCATCCATAACTTAAATTATTTGCACACCTTAACAGATTTGATCCTACATGTAGTCTGGATGGCGTTTGCACATTTTACTCTTCATTTGTTTTTAACCCCATGAAATGAATGACTATTGTTTTTGTGTTAGCTTTGATTTAACACTTTGTTGCACTTCCATGTCCCACTACGGACACACCTCATACTGGCTGAGGCCCCTTCATTCTTCTCACTGGACCTTTAAAGCATGAGGGTGCGAGTTGAAAAGCCTCCTCCAATGCAGTGACTCAGGACCGGACAGACATGGCCGACCCAGGTGGGACTAATGTTGAAAGTCACAGGGAGAACTTGACCTACTACAAACCATTTTACACCTCAAGATGTGTGCTGGTGTGCCGGATGACATCAGATGCAACAACTCTGGCAAACCACATGACCCTGCACAGGATATGAAATGACCTTCAGCTGTCTACAGTGACTCAGAAGGGGTTAAAGCAGGGGTGTCCAAACTACGGCCCCGGGGCCAAATGCGGCCTGTGGATCATTTTGAATCGGCCCTCAGCAAATTAAAAAAGTATAATGTAATACGGCCCACAAATGAAACTTATGCTCGTCTTATATTGTACTTCTTGAATGTAAACATATATAACTCAGTAGTATCCATGTGTTAATAAATCAAATAAATTCAGTCAATTAAGGTTAGAAACATTTTCTAACATATCTTAGTTGATAAGAAAAAAGCCCAATGACTTATTTGTATAACAAGCTTGAAATACCGCCTTCCTATTTCTCCTTGTTATAATCAATCTGAGGCTCCTGCTTTCAGGGATGAGCTGCCAACACTCACAAGCATCATTTTTGATTGATTTTGCTAACTTATAACTGAACCCAGCCATTCGTATATTTTTCTGTATGTGGCCCTCTGTGAAAAGAGTTTGGACACCCCTGGGTTACAGTCATCGGCCATGGAAAGAGGGTGGATCGGTTTGTCTTTATCAATGATGATCCCAATGCAGCTGAGAAACCACTAACCTGCCATGGTCAGTTCCAGTTCATCAGCTCAGTCACGGGGCACAGGCAAACCCATGGATACAAACTTCAGACTCAGGTTATGATTCTGTTACTCATGTATTCTTAAGTGGGAGTTCATCCGTCTTTAAGTGAAGGAGCTGCACTCTCCATTGATAACAGGCCCAGGAGGGCATTCAGCCAGATGTTTAAAGCCGAACAGATTCTCCAGTTCTGGCCTCCTCCGGCGTCATACCCTACCGGGCGCGTTTCAGAAGCATTTCAGAAGCGGAGCGTCTTGCCTGCCGGCTCGCAGGTTTTGTTGATTTGAGCATATTTCCTGGACAGGCACTTTGTACAGACAAAGTTAATAATAATTGTAATATCCCAGTTATAAACGACATTAATGTGTTGCTGTATTTTAGTGGTAAACAAATGCATTCATCATCATAATTATTCTATATATATAATTTGCACAGTGCCTGTAAACCGGAGGAGAACGCTGGCATTTCAGACTACGGAGGGATAGGGTCTAAAAATTAGTTTATTTGGGGGATGGGCCGGATGCTCTGACCGGTCCACTGCCTGCCCGCCGCCTCTGCAACGCCTCGCGTCGAAAAATAGACTTCAATCCTATGGGTTCTAAGCTTCTGGGACGCTTCTGAGCCGTAACGCGGCGCGTCTGGTGGAATAGCACCCATTGACTAGAGTGGCCGCGATCCTTGCGGACGCCGCGGCGCAGCCGTAACACGGCCGTAACGCGACCAACATCCACCAACATCCTGTGGAGTATAAATATAGATCTTTAGAGAGACTTCAGGGATTATCTTCTGTCATTTAAAAAGCTTTGTTTTCATACTGTGAGCACCTGCATATTTCCAATCAGTTTCACAGTGTGCGCTGCATATTCAAGTCAAATTAAGCACAATGCCCTCGTTAATTCATCCAATGAATGCAAGTAATGTCTCTGTGGATCTGTAATGCAGTCAGACATCATCCTGCTCAAACACAAACATTATTCTCCATAAATGACTCAACCTATTAATACATCACTCCAACAAAGTATGTCTGCCTCTCTGCCTCTCTGCCTCTCCGAGACTCAAGTGCATAAATTAGCTGCAACTCTTGTGATCTGTCAGCTGCTGACAAATGATCCTCTGCTGCTGATTTTTACATTTTAATCAGAAGTTGCTCAGGCGGCTCAAACAACAATACAGCCACGATATACTGATGTTATTGTGAGAACTTAATGGCACCAGTTACATATCATCACATGTCTTTCAAGGACAATCTGTAGACACTGGGTTGAAGTTTGATAATAAAATCATAGACTAAGTAAATCATTTCAAAATGATTAACTGAAAAGGGCAATAGATTAAATGCTTGCTTTAATGCATCCTTATTCAGTTAGTGTTGATTGCACAACACAATACATGTAGAATAATGACACCATCTGCATTTAGATTTGTTCCCATGAGCCTTTGATTTCACCATGCAATTTGAAAGGCGACCATGCTGCGATCTACACAATAAAATCCCTGTAAATAAACAATGCATCCCTGCTTATCGGAGAGCAACACGCTAAGAGGCTCCTCAACAAAAAAGCTAACCGTTGCTATTTGAAAGTACTGGAACAACCAGAGTAATGTCACCTTTGAAAAGTTCATCATTTAAAAGACGCCCATTGATGAAGGGTCAATACATCTTGATTTAGAAAACTAAAACATAGCCATAGCAGTAGCAAGAGATTTTAGCCAGAAATTAACGACATACTGTACGAGTAGATCCTCTGCCTGTTCATATAAACATCTACGGAGCAGAGAAAATGTCAACAATATTCATGGCGCCTCGGTTTGGAATTAAGTGGTGTTAGCTCTGAAAACAGAAAGCAATCAGGTTGTGTTTGCAACTTCCAAACTTTTGTGGCAGTTTAGTTATAAACCACGTAACACTGTTTTGAATGCCTCGCTGCATGGGGATAATAAAGGAATGATATTCTGTTCTTCTTGGGTGTGTCTACAATATCCAAACAGTTCCCAGTAACAGCTTCTCAGGTGGTTTCCCCCCCGCTGTACCTCACCGACAATGTTTCTGAGACAGGACAGTGAATCTTGCATGATTGCTCATGCACTCAAACATTGGTTTTCAGAACTTAAAGAACCAGTGGTGTGGTTTTTTGTTCAGGACAGTCTTTAATCGACTCTGATCTGCGGGACACTGAGTGCCACTCATAGTTTCCCTTTCGTATCAGAGCAGTTACCTCTACTGTTGGTCAGTCAGTCTGTTCATTACAGCACTGCCAGCGCCATATATTCCCCAACATATGACTCCAAGAACCTTCATTAGCACATTTGCTCCAAGCCACTGGGATCAGCTCCATTCCTTCCAAGGCAATTTTCATATTTTATATCAACCCTTTTCATGAATTGGGCTGCAAATCATTTTTTGGCAGTTGGCTACAGGATTAATGCTATTTCTTATTCACCATTTCCAAATGTTTCTGATGCAATGCTGCAAAGGTGCATTCTGTATCATTAGCATGTCTTCCTTCAGTACTATTTAAGTCTTCAAAGTACAAAGTATCTACATATTCAAAACAATGTTGTGACCTTTTTCACCAACAAGCCAAATTATTTATGACATTACATGACAGTACTACCGTTTGGGTAGCTCCGGATGTCTTGTTTTTAACATGTTGGTTTCAATAAGCTCATCCTTCAGGCTAGCATAATCTTTCTCTACTTTCTCAAAGAACCAAAGCAGTGTGAAACCCTGAATATTTGTATATTTATATTTATATGCAAAATCACATTATACAATTAAAATGTGAATTAAAAATGTAAATTACAATCAAAGCTCTCTGGACTCATAGAGAAGATGTAGAATTAGAGGGAAGATTAAAATCACTGACCATGTAATATTTAATTAGTTTGAACTCCCAGAGAGAAATAAATCTCGACCAAATGGGACTTAAGAGCGGTATAAAACAGCCAGCAATCAGGGGCAAATGGGAAAACCTATATTACTTTGGGCTGTTTTAATTAGCGGGTAATTGATTGAGTACGATCATCCTCAAATACTGTGTGTTAAACTTGTAACTCTTGGTTTTCAGGTTAAAGGTTAAAGTCAGTCAAGAGCAGCTAATCCAAAACTAATGGCTACAGAATGTGTGCCAGCTGTTTAAAGTTTGGGGCTGAATGAAACAGGTCTGCAATTCAATATTCTGTCAGCTGTACGTGCAATTTCAAAGAAGTGAATCCTCAAAGTGGAAGATGTAAGGACAACTTTCTCTCTGGGCTGCTTTTTGTGACATAATGCAATCAAATGTGCTTTTAGTGACTTTGGAGAACAGCTTTCAATCTGAGAGACATGTTATACATGCAGCTCATCCCAGTGACTGTATTTCAAAATACTGAAGAGGTTGACCTAACAAGCAAAAATCCACTATCCTGTGACACGTTTAGGTATTTATGAGGAGACATATTGTAAATATTGTCTATCCTTTAGTGAAACCAGTGCATTACAAATCCCCTCAGTTTACCGATTACATTTCTGCATTTTGCGATTTGAATGTATCTTGAGCTATGACGATTCCTAGCTATCACAAGTTCGATTTGTCTGTTTTAGCTGCTCTTACATTACACAAACATCATTCATCATCTCCAAATGTTTTTTAACAACATTTTTAAGCTGTAAACAATCTCATACTTAGTATGAGTCTCACACTACTGGTGTATATGAATAACTTCAGTGAATAAACAAAGAATATACACTGAAAATGTATTCCAAAATAAACACGGTTGTTGGTTTGGTTGGATGAACATAATCTAGGGTTACCCATTCATTTCCTATGGCGGCCATTGTTGACCGGAAACATCATAGGTGTTACGAAGTTGACTAACCCACTCAAAACATAATGAAAGTGATCAGCAATTGTATATGTTCAAATGCCTACTATAGATGACGTCATACGGCCTTGAAAACACATTATTTATCATGATGAAAGTAGTGATTTGATCAGATTGGACCCGAACACGACAGGAGGGTGTAATATGTTGGTCTCATTTCAAAAACAGTTTTCTTTCATGAATATAACTCGGTGTCTACCTTTGTGTGTGGCATTACCCAACGCAGAATGTTTTGACCACAGTGAAATCATTGTTTTGTATATGATTTCACATATCTTTTAAATAAATGTTTGGCTTTTGGAATGTATTGGGCTCTGAAGTTCCTGGAACTGTTTGGATCCGATGAGTTTGAAACAATGGTACAGCCGCTTCCAGATCTAAATGTATTAACAGTATAATCCTAATTATAAGTGAAGGCTGATCTTTATCTGCAACTTTGCACAAATACACATGAATACATAAGACAAATAGACAGTCAGAAGAACAGCGCAGCATTCAAATGTTGATTAAGAATTGGAATGATATAAAGGCTTAGTTGTATACTCGATTCTGATTGGTCAATTCAGAACATGTGACAGATTGTTAATACAGTAGTACAGACCGCTGTCAAGGACTATAATGACGGTTGCTGATGGAAGATCAAGGGAGAGAAAGGAAAAGAGGTTAAAAGATGGAGCAATGGCCGATCGTCAGATAAATGATCAGAAGAAGACAGACAGGAAGTCAACTTAGGGAAGATAGCTTTTGGATGCGCAGCTCCGCTGTCTTGGAACAGTCTGCAAAAGGTATGGAAGCTGAGCAATTTGGTTCCACTAAATGTTTTTAAAGCAAGGATAGATGCTATCCAATCGGAAACTGTTGGAACCTGTAAATGTTACTAGCTATGTAAACTGTAGTCGCTGTAAATATGCTGTATGATGTCCTTTTTGTTTTTCTGTTATGTTTATATGTATTCATGTGGAACCTACTTGCAGCAGGTCACCCTTGAAAAAGAGATCAATGATCTCAATGGGATTCACCTGCATACATAAAGGTTTTAAATGAAAAAACACTAAGAGGAACACGGTATGGGCTACAGACAGGAAGTAAACACTAACAGGAACACGGTATGGGTTACAGACAGGAAGTAAATACTAACAGGAACACGGTATGGGTTACAGACAGGAAGTAAATACTAACAGGAACACGGTATGGGCTACAGACAGGAAGTAAACACTAACAGGAACACGGTATGGGCTACAGACAGGAAGTAAACACTAACAGGAACACGGTATGAGTTACAGACAGGAAGTAAACACTAACAGGAACACATTATGGGCTACAGACAGGAAGTAAACACTAACAGGAACACGGTATGGGTTACAGACAGGAAGTAAATACTAACAGGAACACGGTATGGGCTACAGACAGGAAGTAAACACTAACAGGAACACGGTATGGGCTACAGACAGGAAGTAAACACTAACAGGAACACGGTATGAGTTACAGACAGGAAGTAAACACTAACAGGAACACGGTATGGGCTACAGACAGGAAGTAAACACTAACAGGAACACGGTATGAGTTACAGACAGGAAGTAAACACTAACAGGAACACGGTATGGGTTACAGACAGGAAGTAAATACTAACAGGAACACGGTATGGGCTACAGACAGGAAGTAAACACTAACAGGAACACGGTATGGGTTACAGACAGGAAGTAAACACTAACAGGAACACGGTATGGGCTACAGACAGGAAGTAAACACTAACAGGAACACGGTATGGGCTACAGACAGGAAGTAAACACTAACAGGAACACGGTATGAGTTACAGACAGGAAGTAAACACTAACAGGAACACATTATGGGCTACAGACAGGAAGTAAACACTAACAGGAACACGGTATGGGTTACAGACAGGAAGTAAATACTAACAGGAACACGGTATGGGCTACAGACAGGAAGTAAACACTAACAGGAACACGGTATGGGCTACAGACAGGAAGTAAACACTAACAGGAACACGGTATGAGTTACAGACAGGAAGTAAATACTAACAGGAACACGGTATGGGCTACAGACAGGAAGTAAACACTAACAGGAACACGGTATGGGCTACAGACAGGAAGTAAACACTAACAGGAACACGGTATGAGTTACAGACAGGAAGTAAACACTAACAGGAACACGGTATGGGTTACAGACAGGAAGTAAATACTAACAGGAACACGGTATGGGCTACAGACAGGAAGTAAACACTAACAGGAACACGGTATGGGTTACAGACAGGAAGTAAACACTAACAGGAACACGGTATGGGCTACAGACAGGAAGTAAACACTAACAGGAACACGGGCTGCAGTCGGATAGTTTAAAAATCAGCTCCTAAGTTCTAACCCTATCGTCTATTCCTTGACCTCTGAGTGAAACGTCACGGGGTTAAGGGATAGTGGATAGGAGAATTCAAAAGGACTTAGGAGAAGAGACTGCGGTACTTTAGAGAATCCGAATGCACTTTCACTATCTGACGTGTTTATGATGCGCCAGCGGACGTCATTGTGTGCGTCTGCTGCTGTGGGGAAACCATGGAAACCACAGTTTTCTATACAGCGGACTACAACATGGATGTTTAATAAGAACGAGGGACTACTGTAAACTCATCTAGAGACTCTGCACCGTGCTCTGATGCTGCTGCTTTGCTTTGTGAACGTGGACAACAGAGAAACATATTCTGCAGGACCAAAGCTGGAATTGAAATAAAAAAGGAAAGTGAAACTTATGCTCGTCACCCTCTCCCTCCGGTCCACATTAATACCAATGATCCCAATACGTATGATTGCATGAACTAAAGATCTTAAAATCAATACAGATGTATTTATTATAAACGTTAGTCCTTAACATCTATCACTGTGTATATCACCATTCAAACATCTTTTAAAAGTTGAACAAACCCCACACAGCTCAGTAAAGACTGAAATGTTGACTTTATTTGATAATTTCAGTAAAAACTAACGTTCATATTTCTCTTTTTGAGTATAATACTGATGAACGTTGAAAACAAAGCACTTTGTAACTTACCACCTATGTTTTAAAAAGCTTAATAAGCACCGTAACTTTCATGATATCATTTCTCGGTCATAATCGGTTGTTTCCGTGAACGGCCGACTGTTGAGTGACGGCAAATGCTGCGGCTGCAAGGCATTGTGGGGCAGCATTTTCGCTTCTCCTGTCGGTTAGGGAGGTCCAGTGGTTCCTAAGCTAAAGGAGGTTATAAAGGAAGTTTCCTATCATTCCTATCATTCTCATCATTCTAGAGAATTGGAACGGCACTTATCATGGCTGCCACTGAGGGACTTCCGGGTCATTTCACTCCTTTAGGAAGGTTCCTAAGCTAAATGGACTATTCGACTTCAGCCACGGTATGGGTTACAGACAGGAAGTAAACACTAACAGGAACACGGTATGGGTTACAGACAGGAAGTAAACACTAACAGGAACACATTATGGGCTACAGACAGGAAGTAAACACTAACAGGAACACGGTATGGGTTACAGACAGGAAGTAAACACTAACAGGAACACGGTATGGGTTACAGACAGGAAGTAAACACTAACAGGAACACATTATGGGCTACAGACAGGAAGTAAACACTAACAGGAACACGGTATGGGTTACATACAGGAAGTAAACACTAACAGGAACACGGTAGGCCTATGGGTTACAGACAGGAAGTAAACACTAAGAGGAACACAGTATGGGCTACAGACAGGAAGTAAACACTAAGAGGAACACGGTATGGGCTCTGTAGTGTTTAAGGACTGTAAACAGACTTGGACAGTGCTGTTGTAAAGTCGTTGTCGCAGTTCCAGCTGTTAATGCGCCATGGAATGGAATTTTTTATGGAAGAAATAAGATAATTTTTAAGTCAATAAAATAATTTCAATTCATATTGGGAGTAGAGTTGTTAGTTTGTTTAGCATCTGGTCGTGTAATAAGCGGGATAATTCACGTCGGGCTCCCTGATCTGCCTGTCGGGTGTTTTTTTCCCCATAATGACCGCCTCGCTGCACACTATCCCTTACTTGGAAGCTTACTGTTGAGGTTGTGAGCGGTATACCTATAGGATAAGGCTGTAGACTATTTTACTTCACTCTGTCCTGTCTTTGTGTTTCCCGCTTGTTGTGCGTGTTTGCCCCGCTCTGACTCTTTCCATCAGTTTCCAAACACCTGCTGCCCCTGTTTCTTTAACTGCCCCCTCCAGCTATGTCTTGTCAGTGCCATTAGTCCTGTCTGAACATGCTTGTCTTTCCCATGTGCCTTGGTCAGTATGTCATCATTGTTTACATTTTTTTTTTCTACGTGATTGTTTCCATGTTCCATTTCCCTGTTTCCAGATTATCCCTCATATTCTCTTATTTCATTTGAATTAAATGTTACCTTTATTTAACCAAGATAGATCTCATTGAGATTAAATATACATTTTTCAAGAGAGTCCTGGCCCAATAATGTTAACAGCAGCACAAAACACACAATCACAACACAGTCATACACCAGTTAGCCAAAGCATGCACAGCCACGGCCTGCTTCAAGGTCATTTAGAGTCGCTTTGAGTTTGTTTAGAGAAACCAGCTCTCTGAGTTTCAGCTCAATTTGCAGCTGGTTCCAAGCCACAGGAGCAGCATAACTAAACGCCCTCTTTTCCAGTTCAGTACGGACGTTTGGTACAGTTAGATGAAACAGTCCGTACTGAACTGGGGATTTGGATATAGATTTGCTACCTGTGTTTCTGACTTCCCTCTATACACGGTGAAAACATGCCTGTTCCATTTTTACAACATCCTCCGAGGGCCGTAACAATTATTGAACTCAACCTCTGCTTAAAAAACTAAAATCACAACCCATTAATTTCGCCTTTCTTTCATGCTGTGCAAAGAAAAAGCAACCTCTTAATCCAGATATCTCACCATGACTCGCGCATGCATGCATGTGCACCTTGTGGCATAACCACCAAAACAGAAAGATATGGACACAAGATGTGTGCAAATGTATTTAGTATTCTATCCATATGATCATGATGTAAGTGGGGGGGTGGACCTAACCTACTCTAGGGGGGTCCGGGGGCATGCTCCCCCGGGAAGACCTTTTTTTAAATGTTGAAGTCAAAAGCCCGGCATCAATCTGGTGAACTTTGAGAGCAAAATTAAGAGATCTATGGATACATCTCTCAACACCCATATATATAGACATTTTTATTCATTGGGATAAACCCCTTGAGATGCACCATCTCGTTTTCAAGGGGGTCCCGACAATAGCAACAACTTACAGACATACATAAACAAAAAGGAAAAATGCAAAACATGACACACAAGACAAACCGCATACAGTCTGTTAAGTCAAATTCAATCAATGCACACAATCATTACAATTTGAGACAGTCGAGCAAATCAGTTTCATCAATATCAGTTATAACAAGTACAGAGCAGTTGAAAGTGAGATAACAATGCATGTTTAAATATACCCAATGATGCAAGAGATCTAATAGCAGCAGGTAAAGTATTCCAGTCTGTGGGGGCTTTAAACATGAATGCTCTTCTGCCAATCCATTTTTTTTTGCAGAGGGGACAGAGAAATAAATCTGAACAGAATGTCTAACTTGATGAATTGGTGAGTAGGGTACGAAATACTGCTTTAAATAAGGGAGATAGTTAAGATAAATGCATTTAAATATCAGCTGAAGCCAATGCATGTGTCTTCTTACATTTAAAAAAGGCCATTTACGTTGGCTAGACATTGTGCAGTGATGTATACGAAAAGGACAACCAAGAACAAATCTGCATAGTCTATTGTAGGCTGTGTTGAGTGGAGCAAGATCTGACTGATGTGCATTTTGGTAGACAACATCACAATAGTCCATAATCGGAAGAATACATTGAGAAACAGTTCTCTTTCGGACACTGAGCGTAAAACAATTGCGAGAGCGGTGTAAAACACCCATTCCGTAATAGACTTTTTGTATTACATGCTTTATATGTAGTTTAAATGGAAGTTCAGAGTCTAGCCATACACAAAGATATGTAAAGCTATCAACTGTATGCAGAGAAGTGCCATCCTTACATGTTATTACTAGGTTTGGATTTGAGCTTCTGCCTGGTACCAAAGACCATGGTATAAGATTTTGTTTTGTTAAGCAGTAGTTTATTGTGTGATAGCCAATAAACTACTGCTTAACAAAACATGAAATATGAAACAGAACTGTAAACAGATGTACTTTTTTGGTGTACTTTTTTTTTCTGGAGATAGGCACTCCTCAATCCACTCCTCCATAGTAAGACCCCCCCGGAGGTCGAAGTTAATCTTAAATGTTTCCATCTTATGCTTTGTAAGTTTGTTCCGTAACGGAAGAAATGTAAATATATTTATAAAACTGACAAGTCAAATCAAGCAATCTGATTGGCCGATAGTGTTTTTGCGGACCTCTTTGATTACAGATTTGAAAACATCGTTGCTTGCTTTAAAAGTAGCACAATTCATGATGTCAAACCTTGGAAAGTATCTATCCCTGCCCTAATGCCAAAGGAACTGCACACTGAATATGTTTTGCCGTTTGATGTCTATGTCTGGACCGCTGCGTAAAAAGGAGGGTTTCTGCCCCGTTACTTCTCCGCTGCTTTCTTGTTCCAGTATGAAAAGCAAACTGCAGGCAGTTTGCTTTTCAGCCCAACGGTATACTGTTTTTCTCAGACGCGGAGGGATACTGACTTGTTGTGAAAAGTAACTTTCAATTCTACCCGTGGTATACGCTCAGTATGTCCGTTTTATAAATATAAATACGACACCCGAGACCGGGCAATGTCCCCGGGTCGAAACCGGGTGAAATGGCCAAAAAAATGATAAAACCGGGGAAAAGTGAAAAAAAGTGTCCGAAAATAGGCACTTGTGAGGCGGGCAGAGTCCCCTGTCAACTCCCGTTACATTCCTCCATGGTGTCATTTGAGCGAAAAACTTTTACAAGAACCAGGCTGGGAGGGTCAAAAGGGCTTGACGAAGGCCGACCCAAAGTGCACGGACTCATCACCTCCGTGATAAGTCTCCATTGTGATTTGAAAACTTCCATCAAACGAGTCCTTCGGTGGGCGGGAAAAAAAATGCGTCAGAATCGTCACTTCCTGTACTGACAGTGGAGGTGTCCTGAGAGTGGAGGTCTGCACCGGAACTGTCATGAGAGTGGAGGTCTGCAGGCAGGCTCCCATGAAAAAAAAAGCAAGTCAGGATAACGGGTTAGTATCTCGTGTGCACGAGTTTTATTATTATGTTTATTGTTGTTATTTGTAGGGCTTTGTCCTAATATTTAATTTGTATCAAACTATGTAGAAAGATTAGTTTAATATAATTTTTTTTTTTTGCTCGGCAATTCTGAATGAAATTCTGAATGAAAGGCTGCGCGCGAGACTGGTTCTCGCTGGGTTGAGTCGTGTGGGTTTTTGAGTGAGATGCGGCACAGCAGCCTGTCAGTTTACTCTTGCTAGGTTAGTTTGGCTATTATCATTTATATTTATCTGCAACAATGGATATCAGGAAGTGGTTCTTGAAAGGAATATGGCAACTCAGCGCCAGATGCAGGCACATTAGAAGACATCAGTTACGTTACCAACGAGCTAGCAAGCCAGCCAGGGACAAGGGACACTTAGGGAGGCGGGCAATCAATTATATTTTGAAGAGAAATTGACTCTCAGGCCGGCTCTCTCACAAACTGCTCTGTGCGCAAGCAGACCGCTGCACGGGGACGGGTGGCGCAGTGGTCTGTGCATCTGATCATCAGATCAAGGGGGGGTGCTGGGGAACTCCAGTCGAAACCCGCTCCTGCCGCCACTGCGTCAGGCCGTTGTGTCCTTGGGCAAGACACTTCACCCGGATTTGCTCCTGTGGGTATTGTCCACAGTACATGTATGATACTAATGTGTACTTGTAAAAGCGCCTCGATGACCTCGAGGCGTGAAGATGGACGGTGTGGCGCAGTGCGCTGTGCAATGATCATCAGATCAAGGGGTGAAACCCGCCGCTGCTGCGTCTGTAAAGCCGGTGTGTCCTTGAGCAAGACATTTCACCTGAACTTGCTCCTGTGGGTATTGTCCACAGTGACCATTGCATGTATAAAAAATATGTGTAATGTGTGTATTTGTAAAGCGCTTTGAGCACTGGAAAAGCGCTATAATAAATGTAAGGAATTATTATTATTATTGTACACGCTCTCTGCCTCGCTCAATCTCTCTCCCTTTCTCTCCATGGCTCAACCTCACTCCACCTCTCCACCCTGTGTGCGCTCAGGTTTGCCTGCGTGCTTGCCCAAGTTGGCACAGCGTTACAAATGTGCCACAAAACCAACCAATGGATGTATAATAAGACCGTCAACATTCGTAGATCACCGTTCAGGAAAAAGTATCAAAGCCAGGCTCACTATCTACCCCCTTCCCTTTCTACACTTAGATTCAGTTTGACGGTGAGCAGAGGGCATGTGTTGAATCTGTTTGTATCACACATGCTCTTTTCAACGGGTTGCTGTCTATACTGTACACAGCGGAACACTTTGGCTCAACAGTTGTTTTCCAATACAAGTGCACACTGTCTATATACCAAATGACCTCAAGGGTTTGCATGGCTGTCAGAGGAGCACCTGTGGTATCAGGCTGATCTATCACAGACCTGCAGGAACAGATGGGCTCCACTGCATCGTTAGTAACCACAATCCACAGGGGCGTCGGTGGCATCATCAGTTTCTGATTCAGCTCATGAATATTCAAAGCTCGCCTTTCTCCCAGACAATGTGATGAAAGCCGAGGCCAAAGTTCCATTGAGCATATGTGGACTGGATATGGATCAAATTATAACCCTCACCCTAATTTATCTCCTGATATGTGTGCACTTGACAACGAGGATTTGGGCGTGACGGATCTCTACTCAAAGACCACCATCCCAAGTGAAAATATGATGCAGATCTAAATGTTTTGGGTAATTACACTTTTATCCACACAATATTTCATTATCAGATGTCCCTCATCTCAGCTGGTGGGATTCAGCTAACACTGAACTCATCAGGCAGGAGAACAGGGCAAAAGGTGATGTACTCCTTTATTAACTTGTCATCCATCCTCTCCCGACCCGTCCTCCCAAACAGAGGGGAACCAGGTGCTTTGGAAGTCTGCACCTTCCTTATTTGGTTTGCTGTCGCACATTTTAATCTGCTCCGCTGATTGCTTTTCTCCTGCCTTGGCTGACAGCCCAACAGAGCCTCATCACAGGGCCAGCATTTTATGTCACTGCTGCCCAAACAATCAGCGGGACAGATTATGGTAAAGCTGGGGAGCAGTGTCAGCCTCTGATAGGCCACTGTCCCAGTCACTAGCATCACCATGCAAAGAATGCCTTCACTGGCTCTAACAGCAGACCAATAGGCCTGTCACCTGTTCTAAACAAACTACTAGAACAAGTTGTATTCAATCAAATACAATGCTATTTTTCTGTTAACAGTCTGATGAGCAGGGTAGGGAGGGTTACTTTGTAAATGTAATCAGTTACTGATTACTGATTACATGGCTCTGAAAGTAATCCGAATACAGTTACAGTTACGTGTCTTTAAAACGTAATCAGATTACTTTTAGATTACTTTTGGATTACTTTCTTTTTCCATCACAGATGGGTATGTTTTGGTGAACAGGAGACACAAAAAGGAAACTGAACGTGTTTTTACCGTTGTAATGGCTTATCAAGAGCACAACTGAAACGATGTAACAACAACGATGTAACAACAACGATGTAACAACATAATACACTTGTTGGGGATGCAGCTTGGGATGTGAGGAGTGAGGGACACGGCTTAGAACGGGCGTGTCGCCTACTGCCAGTGTTGGCAGGACATGAATTAAAATGTCGAACTCGGACTTCATTTTAAGGACATTTCGGCCAGGGGTGTCGAGCTATATTTGTTTAAGCACCGGATTGGCAAAACAGGAGAGTGTGTGTGCACCAGTCTGCCTTGATCTATGAATTCATGTCTGTGACTCTCACAGTATCTGCTGCCCACAGCTGTTTTATAGAAGGAAAACCTCCTTCACTTCATGACATCTCTGCAGCGCCAGGAGGCAGCGGGAGGGTTGACTCAGCCTCTGACGGCCCGTCCACACAGCGGCGTGCGTTGACGCTTCCCCATTCACTTTGAATGGGGTGACGTCACTTTTAGCCGAAATGCATCGTGGGAAGAGATGTGGAGCATAGCTCGCGTGGCTTGCTGCAAAAGTTGAGCAATGTTCAACTTTTGACGCCTCGGCGAGGCGTCAGCCAATCGAATCATATGCCAGTACAAGCTCTAGCCAATCAAACCGCTGCTTGTGTGTCAGGGGCGGGAGATTCATGTGATTGGTTGTTGGTCGAGTTTCAGACACGCCCGCCGGCAAGCGTCAGCGCACGCCGCTGTGTGGACGGGCCGTTAGAAGACAAGCTCGCACCGCCTTTCACGCACCGCCTTTCACGCACCGCCTTTCACGCACCGCCTTCACTGTGTTTACTTTCAGAAATAATCATTAGTAAGGCTAAAGAGCGACCGCAGGCTGATGGGTTTTAACCACACACACACACACACACACACACACACACACACACATTTAAACGCAGACTTGTGTTCCTCCATGTTTCGTTGTTATTATTTCACTGAGCGAGCGGACCCGCGATTTTTTTTCAAACGCTTTTTTGGCCTATCTGCGGCGGAAATAGGTTTTGCAGTAGGGCCTGGCTCATTTCGTGGCATCTGCAGGCAGTGGCAAGTCCTTCCGGCATATGCCACAGAGGCCGCTACTCTGTGGTAGCTGTGGCAAGTACTTCCGGCATATGCCACAGATGCCACAATTTGCCGAGGCATCTGCCGCTGCTCAACGGGAGTTGCCACAAGATGCCAGAGTAAGAGAAGGTTTACTGTAGCTGCCACTCGCCTTCCGTGGCAAATGCTGCTATTTAAACCCGTATTTATCGTGTACAATTTCGCTGTTTTGGCATGACTTTATCGAACTGATCGGTACACAGGACTGATGATCTGTACACAGGGTTGAGTTGTAACGAAATACATGTAACGGCGTTACGTAATCAGAATACAAAAACCTGTATTCAGCTCGTGTTACATTTGATAAACAACTAATCCGAATACAGTTACTTTCGTAAACCTGAATTGAATACATTTTGGAATACTTATTGGAATTATTGGTGGAAAAGTTTCCTCACAAAATGTATCCTAATATTCATTACCGGCAGAACTGTGTGCACACTGCACAGCGCTGCAGCATGTCTGTGAGGCCCCGCCCCCGCACGCAGATGAGAGAGAGATCTCTTTTTAAATATATTGAAAGTTAGAAACGGAGATGGTTCGATAAAACGTGCAAGATAACGTTTATGTAGCATTTCTTTATTGTCGAAATGATGACATTTCATAACTGGATCAAATCAACGTGAATGGCCTGCTGCTCCTGAAGGCATGGGGCAAATATAACTGTCCTTTGCCTAATTTATAAAGTACACTTAGCATCTCACGAGCAGTGGCAACTGCAATCAGTTACAGCTGCCCTAAGTCTGTAGCCAAGTCTAATAACACCAGTGTACACGTTGCTGTGTCAATACAGATATGTATTTGTTAATTATTTGTCTTTACTAGTCATACACCTGGTTTATCGTAGCAGTGGAAACTCCCCTCAAGAAGCGACAATTGCCAAGGGCGTTGCAACCCTCACTCGCCAATATTTCATCATAAATATAGCACGTTTGTTTATTTTAGCAAACCATGCTCCAAGTAAAATTGAATAGAAATGATAATGTATAATCTTTTTGAAAAATAGAGATCGCACATCAGTCCTGTGTACAGATCAGTTCGATAAAGTCATGCCTAAACAGCGACATTTTACACGATAAATACGGGTTTAAATAGCTGCATTTTCCACGGAAGGCGAGTGGCAGCTACAGTAAACCTTCTCTTACTCTGGCATCTTGTAGCAACTCTCGTTGAGCAGCGGCAGATGCCTCGGCAAGTTGTGGCATCTGTGGCATATGTCGGAAGGACTTGCCACAGCTACCACAGAGTAGCGGCCTCTGTGGCATATGCCGGAAGGACTTGCCACTGCCTGCAGATGCCACGAAATGCACTTGCTGTCTCTCAGGTTTTGTGCGCTGTGATGATTCGGCTGTACCTTTAGTAATGAATATTAAATGTTGTGAGGAAATCTTTCCACCAATAATTCCAATAAGTAATCCAAAATGTATTCACTTCAGGTTTACGAAAGTAACTGTAATCAGATTACTCGTTTTTCAAATGTAACGCGAGCTGAATACAGTTACTTGATTTTTGTATTCCGATTGTAACGCCATTACATGTATTCCATTACAACCCAACCCTGCTGATGAGTGAGTATCAACATGCATATAGAGAGCGTCACTCAACAGCCACAGCATTAACACAAATGACAGATCAATGGATGAAAGAGATTGATGTGAAGAAAATGGTGGGAGCAGTACTATTAGATTATAGCGCTGCCTTTGATTTGATAGACCATCGAATTTTACTTGACAAATTGGAGTGCTATGGTTTTGCCCCAAAGGCGATATCATGGCTAGAAAGCTATCTATATAACAGAACTCAAAGTGTATACTTTAATGGCAGTATCTCTAGTGCTAGACGTGTTGCAAGTGGAATTCCACAAGGAAGTTCACTCGGTCCTTTACTCGTCTCAATCTTTACATGATTTTCCATTAGCTCTTGAAAAAGCACAAGTCTCTATGTACTCGGATGACACGACAATATATACACAGGCTCCCACAATGGGTGAGATAACTGATATTCTGAACAAAGAACTGAAAACAGTAATGGAATGGGTGACCAGCAACAAATTAGTGCTCAACATTCAAAAAACAAAAAGTATTGTATTTGGCACAAATGACGTACTAAGGTCTAAACCGCAGTTGAATCTGATGCTGAATAATGTGGAGGTTGAGCAGGTGGAGGAAGCAAAGCTCCTGGGACTCATCCTAGTGAACAATTTATCATGGACGAAACACATAGAGTCAGTGGTGGCAAAGATGGGGAGGAATACATCTGTCATCAAGAGGTGCTCAGTGTTTTTACCACCGCAACTGACAAAACAAGTCATTGAGACTCTAGTCCTTTCACAACTGGACTACTGCTCAATGATCTGGTCAGGGGCAAACAAGAGGGACCTGGGGGCAACCCAGAGGGACCTGGGGGCAAACCAGAGGGACCTGGGAAAGCTGCAACTGGTTCAGACAGAGCAGCTCGGCTGCCCTTAGGTGGACACCAAGACATAATGTAAACAAAATGCATGTCAAGCTCTCCTGGACATTAGTCACGGAGAGGCTGATGGTAGCACTCCTTGTCTTTTTGAGAAACATAAATGAGCTGAAGCATCCAACCTGTCTATATAAGCAACGTACACCTAGCTCTAACATCCATACATATACAACGAGACATGCCACAAGAGGTTGCTATCAAATCCCTGAAGCCAAAGCAGAGTCCATGAAGAGCACAGTGCTGTATAGAGCCATGGCTGCATGGAACACACTGCCACATCAGATTTCTAAAGAAACAACTAAAGCAAGCTTCAAAAGACGATTGAAGAGGCATCTAGAAGCCCAAAGACTGTAAGTTACACAAGTAGCAGACAGGTTATGGTAAACATACAGCAGCACACCGATTCATATAGGTTTTTTAAACACATGCAGGAATATGGTACTTTCGCTAACATAGACACACACACACTCTTTCACAGTTATGATGAGGATTGTATTTGTTTAGTTTGTTTTACTCTAAAAGAAGCGAAGGGAGACATTTGGAAAATCACTAATATTATTATTCTTTTTTTTCTTTCCAAGGAAATGGGGAATCAGAAAATAAGCTGTATGTGATGGTTGATATGAAAGTCACTGTTTGAAGGAAAATGTACGCCGTACACGATTTGTATCATTGTCTTGTAATGTACTGTCGAATGTCATGTTTTATGTTATTTGTGGACCCCAGGAAGATTAGCTGTTGTTATGCACCAGCTAATGGGGATCCTAATAAACTATAAACTATAAACCGGGGATTTGTACAGTGTGGGTGATTTAGTTCAATTTTTATTTTGTTTGTTTTGCAGATTTAGTTTACAACTTTTAAATGCAAGTGTAAATTGATTTATGTTATTCGTTGTGTTTGACTATCATTCTTCTGCCCTCACCAAGTAGAGAGCTAAACACTCTACCAAAAAGCGACCAAGACAGGAGCTGACATACTGGATGTATTTGTTATAGGAGCGGTGTGAAACTGTAAAGGTGGTAAAGACAACAAAAGATATGCATACGTAATCGCATACTCGATATGGACTAGAAACAATTGTATGTTTGCTTGTTTCGTTTGCAAATAAAAGGTCAAACGCATACCAGTGGAAAGACTGTTTTCTTGCGCGTCAGACAATGTTTTTCTCTTGCGGCAGCATTTATTGGATTACTGCAGCCGCAACATAAAGTAAGTAATAAGTACAATAATAATGAGTACATCTGTAATATTCCTACATATATATTGACAACATAACGTAAATATATATCAAATATTTTCTCAAATAAAGGTGGAAGATTATGCAAAATGGATATCTAAATTCAAATGAACTCAAAAAGTCTCAAGGGTGAAAACACATACACATATACTCTCCATGTGGCTCACATACAAAATGGTAGAACGGAAACTGAACACAACCTTTTTAACTGGGAAAACACATGTGCCTGCCCCGAGAGGCCACTAACACTGTAAGAATAAAAAGGAAACAGAAAAGTGTGTACGTGGGTGTGTGCATGCATGTCAGTCATGGGAAAGATGGTTAACATTTCTAAATTGTAATGAATTTAGAAACGTTACCTGGTCTGGAGTGAATAACTCTGCTATGCAGACTGTAGCTTTGCTAAGAGTCGGTGGGACAGGACTTCTGGTTGGACGAACATGTGAGGGCTGCATTGTCTCGTTCTCCCACGACTTTCATCGGTATCACTGTGGACGTTTTTGTCCATATGGGTAATTTTTCACTTTTCATTTTGCAATAACTTTGGTTGTGTTGGTGCAAACGGCCTGCATTGTTGTAACAAGGCTATTTTCTCGATCTATTTTGGAATTCAATTACAAAAAAATCAAATCGGTCTTTAATTCACTGTGTAACAAATCGACTACGCAAATTAGTCATTCGAGACAAAAATGTCCACTGCAAAATACTTTGATAAAAACATTATATTAAAAGGTTTTTTTCACAACTTTTTTGGGTTCAATCTTTAAAGCAACTTCCGCCCTAATAGAAAATACCAAAAATGTAATCATTTTCAGGATTTTAACCCTTTCAATGCCATTTTGAAAACATGAAACCGCTGTTTTTTTTCATGATGAAAACAGAGAAAGTGAGTTATTTTCCCAAAAATACATATCTGGAGACTGGCTCTTTTTTTTTTATAACAGTCTTGGATATGTCAAAGATTAGCAACAAAATGGATTTTTTTGCATTATTAGTTTTTGCACAAAATCAGATTGAACAAAAAAGTTACAAATTAGTCATTCGGGACAAAAAAGTCCACTTCCAAAAACTGCTCTAAAATGACAACAGATTAATATTTTTTGAAACTTTTTGGGGTTAAATCTTTCAATCAACTTCAGTCCTGATCAAAAATACCAAATGTTAAATTATGTTCAGGATTTTAACCCTTGAACTGCCAGTTTGAAAACATGAATTTCCGTTTTCTATGAAAAACATGCACAAAAAGGCAGTCATTTTCCATATAATAAATGTTGGGGGGGGGTCAGCTTTTTTTTTTTTAATCACAGTCTTGGATATGTCAAAGATTAGCAACAACATTTATTTTGGTTGATTATTAGTTTTTGCACAGAATCAGATTAGACAAAAATGTCCCATCCACTTCCATTATAGCCACATCTTTTGATATCTCGCCATACCGGTATAAAATCATGCATTTTGTAATGTTAGGGTTTTATATTGGAGGAAAATAGTTCAATTTGTCCTTTTTACTGTATGTGACATTTTACATTGAATTACATGCTTGTCATGTCTTGGTTTACAGTTTACAGCATTCACAATTTCCCCCTCATCTCTTTACCTTTGATGTGTGTGAGAATGTAGGAGTAAGTGTTCTCTCATGGCATTTTGTTTTTCATTTGTGCTGTTTCATGTGTCTTAGAGGTAAACAGAGGTATGATCTTGACCCAGCTTGACCTTTTTGTTTAGAATTGTTTGGAACTTCAAAGGATTTGATAATGTCTCTTTAGCATACAAACATACACAGCCATACATGCACTAAGTCAATAAGTGAACACCTGGCTGCAAAGCCAGATCCATAAATATGTGTAGTTTGGCTGGCTGGTCGTTTCATTCCTGTGATACGCAACAAGCGAGTAAGATGAAGAGGCGCTTCTCTGTGGAAGAAGCTAGGGATATGGTGATGCAGCCGGCAACCTCCAGCGAGCTGCTTGACTCTTCTTCTGAATCAGAAACAACCTCAGAAGAAGAATGTGATGTGGAGTTTGTAGTGGAGTCTGATCCTTCTTCTTCTGACCCTTCCACTGAAACTGCAGAGGAAACAGAAGATTCTGGCAGTGGGTGGACATCAACAAATTGTGAAATCTGGTCTCCCTCTAAGAACGACACGCTGCGCTACATTCCCGCTGCCAGAGGTTTGGTTCCAGGGCCCACGCGTTATGCCATTACAAGAATTGATGACGTGGAATCCTCCAATTTATTTTTCACTGCTGAGATCATCAGTAGTATTGTCGACATGACAAACTTGCAGGGGGGATGTTCGGTGGCAAACTGGAGTGATGTGGATGCCACAGATATTCGTGCATACATCGGTCTCCTGATGTTGGCTGGAATGTACAAATCGAAGGGCGAATCCACCCGCAGCCCCTGGGATGACCACAGTGGACGTGCCATCTTCCGTGCCACAATGACCCACACCAAATTCCGGTTGATGAATACCACCCTCTGGTTTGACGACAAGCTGATGAGACCTTCCTGTCACAGAGAAGACAAGCTTGCCCCCATCCGCTCTCTCTGGGAGAAGTGGACACATCGCCTTCCGATGCTTTTCAACCCTGGTGAAGATGTGTTTGTGGATGAGCAGCTTGTCCCCTTCAGAGGCCGCTGCAAAGTCCGGCAATACATACCAAGCAAGCCAGCAAAGTATGGGCTAAAAATCTGGATCACCGCTGACGTTGAAACCTCCTATGCCTGGAAGTGCCAGATGTACACCGGTAAAGCTGCTGGCAGTGCTGCCGAGGTGGGCCAGGGAAAGCGTGTCGTCCTGGAAATGACAGAGGGGCTCCAAGGGATCACTGTGACTTGTGACAATTTGTTCACGTCATATGCACTTGTGCTTTTTACTGCTGTGGATCCCTCCTGGAAGCAAGCCAAGTCCTTCAGGAGGAGGCTTTTCTTGGAGGAGTTGGGGAGATCTCTGGTGTCTGCAAAAATCATGCGGAGAAAGCATCCACCTCGTACACCGGCTGCTGTTACCATAGTGGTGGACATACAGGCCTCGGCAGCTGCCCCTGACACCGGCACAATCGCAAGCGGCTCTGCCCCCGACACCGGCACAATCGCAAGCGGCTCCACAAAAAAGAGGGGACTGTGCTGGATGTGCACTGGGAAAAGTTCACCTGCAGAGAGCACCAAATCCCCTGCTGCAGGTTCTGCTGGATGAACTGATCTCTCTCTCTCTCTCGCACGCACATACACACACACATTATTTGTTATCTCCATCTATCTTACTCCGTCTCTAACACACATACTTGCTCTATCTTCATCCATCTCTCATTTTATTCAACACACACTCATACATATCATTGTTCTGTTTTGACAATTTGATTTGTTCATGAATGTTGATTGCAGTTTGCTGTTTGGAAAATAAATGTTGACATTGATACATCTGATGCTGATTTAAAAATGATTTCAAAGAAAGTTGAAAATAGTATTACTTCAGTGTTTTTATAGGTCATATAATTCTATGGTAAAATGTCACATCTGGTGATATACAGTAAAAAGGGACACATTGAACTATTTTCCTCCAATATAAAACCCTGACATTATAAAATGCATGATTATATACCGGTATGGCGGAGAGATCAAAATATGTGGTTATAATGGGAGTAGATGGGACACGAGTGACTAATGTGTGACTTTTTTTGTTCAATCTGATTTTGTGCAAAAACTAATAATGCAAAAAAAAAAATGTTGTTGCTAATCTTTGATATATCCAAGACTGTGATAAAAAAAAAAAACCCGACGCCCCCAACATTTATTAAATGGAAAATAACTGCCTTTTTGTGCATGTTTTTCATAGAAAACGCAAATTCATGTTTTCAAACTGGTAGTTCAAGGGTTAAAATCCTGAACATAATTTAACATTTGGTATTTTTGATCAGGACTGAAGTTGATTGAAAGATTTAACCCCAAAAAGTTTAAAAAAGTATTAATCTGTTGTCCTTTTAGAGCAGTTTTTGGAAGTGGACTTTTTTGTCCCGAATGACTAATTTGTAACTTTTTTGTTCAATCTGATTTTGTGCAAAAACTAATAATGCAAATAAATCCATTTTGTTGCTAATCTTTGACATATCCAAGACTGTTATAAAAAAAAAAAGAGCCAGTCTCCAGATATGTATTTTTGGGAAAATAACTCACTTTCTCTGTTTTCATCATGAAAAAAAACAGCGGTTTCATGTTTTCAAAATGGCATTGAAAGGGTTAAAATCCTGAAAATGATTACATTTTTGGTATTTTCTATTAGGGCGGAAGTTGCTTTAAAGATTGAACCCAAAAAAGTTGTGAAAAAAACCTTTTAATATAATGTTTTTATCAAAGTCTTTTGCAGTGGACATTTTTGTCTCGAATGACTAATTTGCGTAGTCCAATCGAATGATACCGGAGGGTTAAAACCATCGAATTTGAGTTAAACCCGTATTGTGTGAACATAATTTGGACTATAAATTAGAACAAGCCGATGTGATGCCGAAACCTGCGTTGAAAACGGAGACGAAACAGGCAAAAAAGACAGAAACTGCTGTCTCAACTGCTAGTGAAGTTGCTGGCCCGGACTTGGCTAGCATAATTAGCCTACTTGAAGAGCACAGAGCTAGCTCAGAGTTAGCACAGAGGGAGCACAGAGATAGCATTTCAGCTGACTTCAAAGCTGTCTTTGCGGTACTGGAGGCAAAGCTGAACCAAACGCAGACCAAGGTAGCAGAACATGGGGAACAAATTGACTCTCTTGAGACCAATGCCAATTTGCAAGATCAGCGACTCCGTATATTCGAGAAGAAGTGTGCGGTATTAGCAGATAGCAATGCTAAGCTAGCTGCGAAGACCGCAGATCTGGAAGGTCGGAGCCACAGAAATAACAATAGAATCATTGAACTTCCTGTGTCTATTGAGGGACCCAGGCCTACAACCTTATTTTCTGAACTTTTGGTCGAGCTGCTAGGCAATGAAACTCTCCAATCCCCTCCCGAGCTGGACCGTGCACACAGAGCACCGGCTGCTAGGCCGCAGCCAGGGGCGAGACCGCGACCTGTGATAATGCGGCTGCATCGCTACCAAGTCAAGGACCTGATTGTCCGGGAAGCCCGCAAGAGACGAGGGGATCTCCGCTACCGTGGGACACCAGTGCAGATCTACGAAGACTTCACACAGGAGTTCCTCGAACAGCGGGCGAAATACCGGGACATCATGTCAAAGCTGTACAACCTAGGCCTCAGACCGGCTCTTCTGTTCCCTGCTCGCCTGCAGATCACACTTGGAAGCAGGGCTAAGAAAAGGTTTCAATTTTTTGTATTTACATTCTATACCCGGGATGTTCTTGCACTTTTGCAATGTTCTTGTTAACATTTGCTGTTCACAATTGTTACACTTATTAAGGAGGTTGTATCTGCATGATGTGGGTACTGAGACACCGTGAAGAAGGAGAGATGATTCAGCTAGGGAAGTTATTGCCAATTTCATTGGCAGATGGAGCTAAGGGAGGGAGAGGGCGGGCATTTATCTTGATGGGGCTATAGGTTTCCATTTGTTTGTTTGTTTCATTTACATTATGTTTTGTCATCTTTATGTACACTGTTCTCCCCATTTTTAGTTATGGATGTTCTAGGGCTGATCTGACACTTTCGATGCTGTACGCGGTGTCATGGCTAATGTAACTGGTACAGGGACTGGTGGTGGACAGGCGGTCAGGATACTCTCTTTGAGCACTGGTGGGTTGAATGCTTCGATGAAATGCACAAAGATTATGACACATCGTAAAAACCTGAATGTGGATATAATGTTTATACAAGAGACACATCTCTGTAACTCTGATCAGCGAAAGCTGAATAGGCCGTGGATTGGACACATGTTTCATTCACAATTTAAGCTAAAGATTTGAATTCCCATCTATTGATACTGGGAGGAGATATGAATTGTGTTATAGACCCAACACTAGACAGATCTAGTTCCAGAACTGTGGCGCCCTCTAAAACGGCACAGACTCTCTCTGCTTTTATGGACCACTTGGCTACGTCGACCCGTGGAGATTTGTACACCCCTCGGCTAGGTAATACTCTTTCTTTTCCCATGCACATCGTTCATACTCTCGCATAGATTATTTTATTGTTGATAAAACATTTATTTTGTTGATTGTCTCCGTGCAGTACTCACCGATAACTGTATCAGATCATTCAACTGTGATCCTGGACCTTCACTTTGATCATAAGCCTAAGGAATTTAGATTCTGGCGTCTTGACCCTCTTTTACTTTCTGATGCAGCCTTTTGTGAGTGTATTTCGGAATCAATTGCATTCTTCTGTGAGACCATCCAAAATGAAGAGACCTCTGCGTCCCTACTCTGGGAAACCCTTAAAGCTTTTCTTAGGGGTAAGATCATCTCGCATACGTCTCATGTTAATAAACTTCGTAGAGCACGCCAAAGAGAACTGGAAGAATATATCATTAATCTAGACAACCAACTCTTCTCCACTCAATCACCTGATCTATTTAGAGAACGGAAGGGGCTCCAAACAGAACTTGACCTTCTCCTAACAAGAGAGGCTGAAAGACTCCTTCTACATTCACGAGGGTCTATATATGAACATGGTGATAAAGCTGGCCGTCTCCTGGCCCACCAACTAAAGGCTAGGGTGACCTCGAACCAAATCACCCAGATACGGGACGGGTTGGGCTCTCTCACTTCTGACCCGGGAGAGATTAATAACATCTTTAAAACCTACTACTCTCGTCTCTACACGTCTGAATCCCCTGATAACGAAGATCAGCTACATACATTTTTGGATAAATTAGATATGCCCAAGATTTCGACTAACGACCGACAGACACTAGATGCCAACCTGCAGCTCGCTGAGATTAAAGAGGCAATACAGTCCATGAATAGTGGCAAATCACCGGGACCTGACGGATATCCGGTAGAATTCTACAAAAAAATTCTCAAATCAACTGTCCCCATTATTATTAGATATGTTGAATTCATCGTACGACCAAGGCTCACTGCCGCCCAGTCTTATGCAAGCCTCTATTGCTCTGATCTTTAAGAAGGGCAATGACCCGTTGAGCTGTGCATCATATCGCCCAATCTCGCTCCTGTCTGTAGATGTGAAAATACTTGCGAAGATTTTTGCTCGCCGGTTAGAATCTATTATACCCTCCATCATTTCGGAAGATCAGACGGGATTCATAAGAGGGAGGCACTCCTTCACAAATATCCGAAGACTTCTCAGCGTCATCCACAGCCTTCTCCTGCTGAACCGGAGGTTGTCATATCTCTTGATGCTGAGAAGGCCTTTGACAGGGTTGAGTGGGCCTATCTGTTTTCTGTCCTTCAACAGCTGGGCTTTGGTCCAGGCCTCATCTCCTGGGTTAGACTTCTGTACTCTTCTCCTCACTCCTCTGTATGTACGAACACCCAGCGCTCCAAATTCTTCCCTCTTTTCCACGGGACGCGTCAGGGGTGTCCGCTTTCCCCACTACTATTTGCCATTGCTATCGAGCCATTGTCGATTGCTCTAAAAGCGGAGAGAGGAATTAAGGGGATTCAGAGAGGGGATATCGAACACAGGGTCTCGTTATATGCTGACGACCTTCTTCTGTATGTGCGCAATCTTATAGCTAGTAATCCACACATTCTCTCACTTTTTACCACTTTTGGTTCATTTTCAGGATACAAATTAAACATCCAAAAGAGTGAATCAACCAATTGGCTACAGAATTACCTCCGTTGTCGTTGCCTTTTAGAATATCCAATTCAGGGTTTAAATATCTGGGCATTGCAATCACGCAGTCTTTTAGTGCGCTACGGGAACAAAATATTACTGTCCTGATGGTAACAATCAAATCTGACCTGCAAAGATGGGGCCATCTGGCACTCTCTTTAGCAGGAAGAGTTCAGACAATAAAAATGAATGTACTGCCCAGATATCTATACATCTTCCTATGCCTACCTATTGTTTTGCCTAAATCTTTTTTCACTGCTATTGATAATATTATTTCCTCATTTAGTTGGGCTGGTAAACATGCAAGAGCTAGTAGACCATTACTGCAGAGGTACAGGTTCTTGGGTGGGCTTGGTTTACCTAACCCAGGGGTCTGCAACCTTTTTGACCAAAAGAGCCATTTTGCTCCTTTTTCCAAAACTTATTTTTGTCTGGAGCCGCAAAACATATTTCATAGTTTTGTATTGTTATATCAGACAAAAACTACAGTTTTTTTACATTTATTAGGCTATTTATTACATGATATAAAACTGTTAACCTCTAATAACCACTGAGACAAATGTAACATTTGTGATATTGGGCTATATAAATAAACATTGATTGATTGATTGAATAAGAAACAAAGAACTCTTATAAGGAGAATTAAAAATAATACACAGGCCTACTTTAAAATAAATTAAACACAGCACTTGGGGAGTCCTCTGCACATTTGAAGGGAAAAAAAAATATTATTAAAATGGGCCCACTTTGAAATAAATAAAACATATAGCTGCACCCTAAAAAAAACAGCTCGAGTGCGCTAGAATTTGAAAGTACACAACCGGAAAAAATATGCCTCTTCCTTCAGACTTTCTCACAGAGCCCCTCCTCCAACACACACGAACGCGCACATGACCAATGAGGGCACGAGATAAGTTTGTGCACAGATGGAAGGCTGACAGGCAGGTAGGCCATCCAGTTACTTTAGCCGGGCCGGCTCAGATGATTGGTCGTGCTTTTTACAGCGCAACGGCTTCCAGAGATACATTTTTGTATGTATTTATTGTCAAAGCATTTCATATATGCATTGCTATCGGGACCTTAAGAGCATTCCATGGAATATAACAAAAAGTGTTTTCTGAAATAAATGACATACCCCATTGAATGATGACTGACGATCGTCAGCTGTCTTCCTCTCCCTCGTAAAGGCTGCACCACCGTTGACAACTTCTCTCTACATATCAGACATACCGGTAAACCAGCATCGTTTGCTGTGAAAGCAGATAACTCTGTCCACGCAGAATTAAATCCTGTGTTCCTCCGGTACTTTTCTTTGATGGATCCATAGTTCGCTCATCGAGCCGGGGGTATTTCGCCTCCAAGAAAAGGCGCTCGCGCGGGACCGTAGCAGGATGTGACGCATATTTTAGTTGACCTAATTAAAACCGTTTTGTTTTTTATTTATGTGTCACAGTATCACCACAAAATACGACATACGAAACATTTTCAACAATGCAACAAAATATAAATAGTCCTACAAATACTTTTATTTTATTTCCTTCTTATTTGTCTAAACTCAAGGGAGCCAGAGCAGAGGGCTTAAAGGGCCGCATGCGGCCCGTGGGCCGCGGGTTGCCGACCCCTGACCTAACCTTATGGGTTACTACTGGGCCACAAACACACACAAGATCATGCTCTGGTTCACTTCACCTCAGAGTGACTGGTGTCTTGTGGAGGCCAACTCATGTCGATCCACGTCACTTCAAGCCCTCGCGTGTAGCACTCTGCCCCTTTCCACCTCACAATTCACATCTAACCACGTTGTAATTGGCACTTTAAAGATCTGGGCACAAGTTAGACGTCACTTTGCTTGGCTTACTCTTCCTCAAGCAACTCCTGTCTGTAACAACCATCTATTTTTACCAGCCACAATTGACCCCGGATTTTCTCACTTGGAGAGGGAAGGCCTCCGCTGCATAGGGGAGCTATACATTGATAGCCTGTTTGCCAGCTTTGACCATCTACGGGTTGCCTTTAATCTAAGAGGATCTGATTTCTTTAGATACTTTCAACTAAGGGATTTTGTTAAGACCCTCTCTCCACAATTCCCCCAATCCCTGCCTCCCAGTGGAGTGAATCTTGTACTTAGAGCAAGAACTTTGTCTAGGTGCCATGTCTCTTAGTTTGATGATCTTTTTTATGATCTTGATGAATCTGCCATTAACAAGATTAGAACTCATTGGGAAAAGGAACTACAGTTCACCTTCTCTGATGACTTTTGGAAGGAGGCCCTGAGAGCCGTTAACTCATCCTCCAGCTGCGCTAGACTCAGCCTAATACAGTTTAAAGTTCTCCATAGACTACATTATAGCAAGGCTAAGCTCACCAGGATTTATCCAGATAGATTGGATGACCGGTGTGATAGATGCTCCCAGGCCCCCTGCGACCTGACTCACATGTTCTGGTCATGCCCTAAATTATCTAGCTTCTGGCAATCTTTCTTCGAATGTATTTCTGAAATTGTAGGTCTAAAGATCTCTCCATCCCCTCATGTAGCTATTTTCGGTAGGCCCCCAGATGAAATCAACATTACAAGCACTCAAACCAATGTCATTGCCTTTACCTCCTTGATTGCTCGTAGGAAAATCCTTCTTTTGTGGAAATCTCCTTTACCTCCCTCTTTTAAAATGTGGCTGAGTGATACTATGTCTCTTCTAAAGTTGGAAAAAATTAAGTTTACTCTCCGGGGTTCCTCAGATAAGTTTTACGCTCATTGGAGGCCACTCAGCTATGTAGAACGTCTTCCCCCTGATATGGTGTCGCTGTAGGGATTCTCCCTTCATCTGTCTATAATTCTGATATGATTACTCCCCTGTCCGCCACACATGCAGCCCGTGTGACATCCCTGGATATGTGTTAGTATGTGTACATTACATTGCATTGCATTTAGCTGACGCTTTTATCCAAAGCAACTTACAATAAGTACATGTATGCATGTACAGTATGCAGGTATGTGCATGTATATTATTGTATCTATCATTTTGTATTGTATTGATGTACTGTTGCCTCAGTGCTCCGGGAGAGGGGTGGATGGGATGGGGCGGGGTTAAGGGAAAGTAAGTAAGGGTTCTTTTGGGGGGAAAAATGAAAATGCCTTAATTGCTGTAATGCACTGTTACACTTTTTTTTTTTCATGTGAATAAAAATATTTGGAAAAAAAAAAAGAGTCGGTGGGACAGGATGTACTTTACTCATAGCTCTTCTTCAATAGAGTGGAAGAAGTAGATGTAGAAAACAGAACAAGGTGCCTTCGCCGTACAAGGGAAGAATTAAGAAAATTCCTCAGGAATTTGACTCTAATGGGAAAGTGTGTTGTTCTTCCATGTCAGCTACAATTTAGGGAAATGTTCATATACATTTACATATACCATTTAGCGTATCAACTCATATTTACGTCCAAGACAATGAAACAGCTCTTCTAATAAGATACTTCAACATTTGATGATTGCAAAATATTAACATGTGATGTCATCAACAACATACGACCAAATAGGTCGATTGTTCAAGCGCTTATTATGACCTATAATCACGTTTTAAAGTTTTCAACCTCTAGTGCTCCCATTGACTGCAAACGCTCCGGTGGGTCGTATATTCACAAATAACCCTCTCTGGAAAATTGTTTAGTTTATCCATTAAAATGCTTTTTGATTAGATTTCTAGCGAGAAGTGTATATTGTACTTTTAGAATCCACGTCCAGTGGATGTGTATGATCTATAGTTTGATAGATATTACGAAGATGATTTGAGGTCTCGCCAGGAGAACATGTATACTACGTCTTTCCCCCTATTCATTTCTATTGACGACCATGTAAAGTTAGCGTCAACCCTCACAGGGTCACACAAAAGCATTTTACACCATTTAAACCAATCAATGTTGTATAATTAACAAGGATAAACTGATGGTTTTTTGTTGATGAGTACTGCAGATATCACTGTGAAATCATTGAGGGGAATACTTCTGGTTTTATTATGAAAACGTAGAGACCGGAAATACTGTTTTCACCCTTTTTCACAACTTTACATGGAAGCTCCCGTCAATAGAAATGAATAGGGGGAAAGACGTAGTATATACACGTTCTCCTGGCGAGACCTCAAATCATCTTAGTAAATATTAATCAAACTATAGATCCTACACATCCACTGGACGTAGATTCTAAACGTACAATATACACTTCCCGCTAGAAATGTAATCAAAAAGCATTTTAATGCCAAACTATCCTACAATTTAGGATTTTCCAGAGAGGGTTATTTATGAATATACGACCCTCCTGAGCGTTTGCAATCAACGGGAGCATCAGCCCATATGCCGCAAATTGTTGTTTCTAACACGACCACTAGAGGTGCTAAACTCTAAAACGTGACTATAGGTCATAATAAGCTACTGAACAATCAACCTATTTGGTCGTTTTTTTGAGGAGGACAGGCTGGATGTCATCCTGCTGATGGTGCTGTCAGCTGATAAACTGATGCCACTTTATTGGGCAACTCTTCTGAAAGTGCAATTTGATTATGTATGTGCAATAGGGAAAGTGCTGTACCTGTACGCTTCGTGTTTGTTTCTTTGCCATGTGATATGTGATCTATGTTCTGTATCTATGACTGATTGACCTGAATGTTTTATGTGTATTATCTCGATGCCCAAGACACATTTCTCCGAAGGGAGAAAATAAAGCTTTATCTTATCTTATTGTTTTCTGAAGTGTTTCATGATCATAGGTCAAGGGAGGTTAGACCGAAACAAACTATTTCCTCCAAACTCTGAAAACGGATGCCAGTGGACCACAGCGCTGCCTCCCATCATCAGTATTCATTCGAATTTTACTTGAAAGTGATTTGAGCTGAGGTTCAGCTGTATTGGAATGCTGCTCCTGTACTGACCCACTGGCTTTGATGTAGCCTCACAATTGCATTGCCTGCACAGATCCATATTATTCCCTCAAACTTCCAAATTGTGTTTTAATCTCCTTCCTGTAGCAGAGCTTAAACTAAAAGTGCAGTAACATGCTGACAGTTTTGAAGCTCAAGCCAACTCATATTTGTTGCCGAATAATCCAATAAGCAATTTGCATTTGAATAAGCCAAGTATATACAGTATTTATTTAACACCTTTTAAATTAATGATTTATAATTATTTCTCTTATTTTCTTTTCTTTTTCAATATTTCTCTTTCTCTAAAATTCATTGATGCTGGCTTTACCTTTTACACAAAACCTAAATGTCCTTTCACCATAAGACCAAATCCCCTGGCCATCTTCTTTTATAACCTTAAATGTTTGTTCAGTGTCTATAGCTTAACACAGAAAACACATCAACACAAGCAACTTGTGTTGATGTGTTTTCTGTGTTAAGCTATAGACACTGAAAAAACTGAAACATTGACTTTAATTAAATGTATTATGTCAACAGATTTCCCATAATTGTATTAGGTCAGTTGAAAGCATTAATATTAAGTTGAACCTAATATTTCTTATTTTTACTTAATATTATTACTTTCAACAAACCCAATACAGTTGATATAATACATTTAATTAAAGTCCATGTTTCAGTTTTCTCAGTGTAGCCTCAAGCCTTTTTAAAATCAGTATCCCAGCTCTGTACATGCGAGGCGGGGGGAGCAGGTAGAGACCTTGAGGAGGTGTACGTGAGTCGCAGGCCTTGCTATTCCTGCTCATTAGAAAGAATGAAGGAGAAGGTGAAACAATACACTGGCAGCGTCGCTCTCCCTTCTACAGCAGAAGCACACATCAGACTGCCATGGGTGGACTAATGGATCCCCACATCAAAGCGGGGTCTCTCTGCAGTGTCGATGCCCAGGGCTCCAGGAGACCATCCTCCCTCTCAGCCCCTTCTGGTGTGTGTGTTCTCAGCACTGTCCATCCCTGGAGACAGCGTGCGTGCGTGCGTGTGTCTGTATAAATGTTTCATAAGGCGCAGACATAAGAAGCATGCAAATGAAGATCTGACTTCTGGCTGAAATATCCCCCTCTAAGTATTACTGTATATTTAGCAGCCTGTCTATGGGGACATAGGTCTATTTAGCATATAGCATCTACAAGTTCAAAGAACCATCATTAGGTTTCTATCAGTGGCGAACCGTGTCTATCACAACCAGGGTAGGATTTTCAACCAGGGTAGGATTTTCATGCGAATATTCTCATCTCTCTAACCGCTGGAGTTTCACTGCGGCTTTCAGCTGTTTACTCCTGTCATTCAAAAAGGACGTGCTGGAGAGGGGGCGGGGCTTATATCCATGTAAATACTGTGGTGGAAACCAACTACGACAAAATTAACCTATTTTACCGTGATTTAATTGTAATACGCGTTTCAAAATGATTCCGAAGTAACTAAATACTGATAACGGTTAGTAAAAACCATGCTTTGACAAGTGTGCAGACAAGACGGCAGGCGAAAAACTTTTAAAATGCGTGTTCTCTGAATGGAGCGATCTCCATTCGATCAGATCAGAAACTAACCTGTATCTGCTCCATCCAAACTCACAACAATGTCCTGAAGACAGAATTAAAGCAGCGACTTTATTCGCCATGACAGACTTCTGTGCTTTGTTCATGTTTAACTTTTGTAAAACGACACACCCACGTCGCAATGAAAGCCCGGTCTATGTCAGCGGCTGATGTTGACACGAGAGGAACCGCCTCCGGCCAACGGGTCGTCCTGTCCACCATGGTGAGGAGGTAGGAAAAGCCCTGAGAGGAGGGCAATGGACCAACCAGGTCGATGTTGACGTGGTCAAACCTCCTCTCAGGCACCAGGAAACGTTCTTAAGGGGCCTTCGTGTGGCGGTGCAGCTTCGTTTGGCGATGCGCCTTCGAGTGGCGATGCGCCTTCGTGTGGCGGTGCACTTTAGTGCGCTGACAACCCACGCACTCACCAGCCCAAGTCCTTACGTCCTTTTTCAGCCCCCGCCAGACGAACTTTGCGGCCACAAAGCGCACCGAAGGCTTACCGCCGGGGTGAGACAGGCCGTGCACCGCTTCAAACACAGAGCGCCTCCAGCTGGCGGGAACGACTGGCCGCGCCAGGCCCGTGGAGACGTCACACAGGAGAGTAACGCCCGCGTTGCCGAACACCACGTCCTCCAAGCGCAGCCCCGCGCCCTCCACCTTCAGAGCCTGGACGCCGGGGTCTGTGACCTGGTCCGCCGTAGTATAGTCCAGGCTCAACTGGACGGCTCTGATGACGACTCTGGAGAGGCAATCTGCAACCAGGTTCGACTTGCCAGCCAAGTGCTTAACACCGCATTGCGTGGTGGAGTCACGAACTCTGCTACATTTACGTGTCGGCACCACGCAAACAACGCCAATGTAAATGTATGTGGGTGGAGGGGGTCCGGAGGACGGGTCTGGGCTGACAACCCAGGGGCACAGCAGAGGAACAGGAAGGGATCTCGGGCGGACGGCCCGGGGGCAAAGCAGAGTTCAAAAAGGGGAATTCGGGCGGACGGCCCGGGGGCAAGGCAGAGTTCAAAAAGGGGTTCTCGGGCGGACGGCCCGGGGGCAAGGCAGAGTTCGAGGAGGGGCAAAGACCACAGCTCTCAGGGGACCGGGCAGGAGCCGGTGTTGACCGGACAGTAACCAGAGCCGGTGGGACAGTTGTCGGCAAGATTCCCCACGGAAGAGGACAAGGAGTTGGCAGGACCCCCGGCGAGACATGTAATGTCGAGGCCTCCAACGAGACAGGACACAGGACTGGCAGGACCCCCGGCAGGAGAGTAGACGGCGGGACCTCCAACGGCACAGGACATAGGGATGGCAGGACCCCCGGCAGAAGAGTAGTCAGCGGGGCCTCCAACGGCACAGGACATAGGGTTGGCAGTACCCCCGGCAGAAGAGTAGTCGGCGGGGCCTCCAACGGCACAGGACATGGAGTTGGCAGGACCCCCGGCAGACGAGCAGTCTGCGGGACCTCCAACGGCTCAGGACATGGAGTTGGCAGGACCCCCAGCAGAAGAGCAGTCTGCGGGACCTCCAACGGCTCAGGACATGGAGTTGGGACTCGAGAGAGGGCTCGAGAGGGAACTCGATAGGAAATTTGACAGTTGACTTGAGAGGTGACTTGAGAGGTGACTTGAGAGGGATCTCGAGAGGCGACTTGAGCGGAGACTTGAGAGGGAACTCGAGCAGTGACTTGAGAGGGAATTTGAGAGATGACTTGAGAGGGAACTCGAGAGGAGACTCGAGAGGGGACTCGAGAGGGGACCTGAGAGGGAACTCGAGAGGAGACTCGAGAGGAGACTCGAAAAGGGACTCGAGATGGGACCTGAGAGGGAACTCGAGAGGGAACTCGAGAGGGGACTTGAGAGGGAACTCGAGAGGAGACTCGGGTAGGAACTTGAGAGGAGACTTGAGAGGTGACTGGAGAGGGAACTCGAGAGGTGACTTGAGAGGGAACTCAAGAGGAGACTCGAGGGGTGACTTGAGAGGGAACTCGAGAGGAGACCTGAGAGGGGACCTGAGAGGGGACTCGAGAGGAGACTCGAGAGGGGACTCGAGAGGGGACCTGAGAGGGAACTCGAGAGGAGACTTGAGAGGGAACTCGAGAGGGAACTTGAGAGGGGACTCGAGAGAGGACCTGTAAGGGGACTTGAGAAGAGACCCGAGATGGGACTTGAGAAGTGTCTTGAGAAGAGACCTGAGAGGGAACTCGAGAGGAGACTTGAGAGGGAACTTGAGAGGAGACTCGAGAAGAGACTCGAAAGGGGACCTGAGAGGAATCTTGAGAGGGGCCTTGGGTAGGAACTTGAGAGGGGACTTGGGTAGGAACTTGAGAGGGGACTCGAGAGGGGACTAGAGAGGGGACTTGAGAGGTAACTCGAGAGGAGACTCGAGAGGGAACTGGAGGGGTGACTTGAGAGAGTTGGTTCGCCAACAGAACACGGGGGGCTGGAGTTGGCCGGTATGCTGACTGGACTCGGGAGCTGGCGTCGGCTGGAGAGCCAGCAGGAGACGAGGTGCTGGAGTCGGCCGGTATGCTGACAGGACTCGGGAGCTGGCGTCGGCTGGAGAGCCAGCAGGAGACGAGGTGCTGGAGTCGGCCGGTACGCCGACAGGACACGGGGAGCTGGCGTCGGCCGGAGACGAGGGGCTGGAGTCGAAACCATGGCTGCAGGGGCCAGGACTGAGGCTGGAACCATGGCTGCAGGGGCCAGAACTGGGGCTGAAATCATGGCTGCTGGGGCCGGCACTGGAGCCGGAACCATGGCTGTTGGGGCTCGGGCTGCTAGCCTGGCCATGCGACGACTCCTCTTAGCAGCCGCCTGAATACTCCGTGGACCTCCATAAGCCAGACGAGTTCCGGAATACGACTCCTGGACAGGAGCAGGAACTGGGGCAGAAGCACGGGTTGACTTCAGGCGGAACCCACCAAGGCGTATGGTGCCAGGTTGGGAATTGGGAGACATGGAGCTAGCATGCCTAGGGCTAGCAGGCCGGGAATCACATGCTTGAAGGAAGTCCAAAATCCAGTCAGGTAAGAACTCAACAAAACATGGTTTCTCTGCTGCCAACCGGAGCGCCTCTACCAGAGCGGCCCTCTTCTGCCGAACACTGGACGCTCCCTTCCACCAATCGAAGCAGCAAGCCAGATAGAAGGTTAAATGCTGCAATTCAACCTCCCATGGATCATCTGCTGGGTCCATTTGTGGTCGGTTCGTAATGTTACGCTGTGTGAAGCAGGTAGGACCCAAATGCAGATTTACGTGAAATTCCTTTATTTCAAGGCTATAAGGACAAGGACAATGACATGACAGAACAGAACAGAACAGAACAGAACAGAACAGAACAGAACACTCACCGTGGACAAGCCAATACACAAGACGAACCGACAAAGACATACAGAAAAACCAGAACTTAAATACACACAAGACTAATCACACAAACAAGACACAGGTGAGGAGGGAGGAGAAAACACAGGGGCCACAGGTGAACACAATCGGGTAATCAGACACACCAGGGAAACTAACGACAGGGAACCACAGACAGATCTAAACAAGACAAAACACAACGCAGACAGAAAACCAAAAACAGATATAGACAAGACAAGACACCATAAAGACAGATCGTGACAAAAACAGTGCATTGTGTGTAATACAACTGTGATTTGTATTAAATTAGTTAGTTTTTAAGGAAGGCCAGAGCTTCAGCTGTGCCAAATAGATTGTTACCTTTAGTTAACGTTTAAGATAATTATATTCCTATTTGATCATGTCCCCCTTTACTACCTGGTACAAATGTTTGTCAGCAGCTTTAAAATCAAAACTGCTCCACCTGTTACAAATCTGCTCAAAGACTGTTGGTCCACCTGCCAGAGCCTCTATGACTCAGCCTATCATAACGACCTAGTGAGGCTGTCCAACATCATCATCTCTGACCCAAACCATGTTCTGAACAGAGAGTATGAACTGCTACCATCTAATCGGAGATACAGGGTGCCACCATTCAATAAAGTCAGACTGAAGCACTCCTTTGTGCATCAGTCACTCCTCTCAGTGAACACAGAGCTGATCCCAGATCAGATGCACGCTGAAGGCTCTTTGAGCATGTTTTCTCTCACTTATTGTGCTGTTATGTTAAATGTTTGTTGTTTGTGTTTCATGTATTGTGTCTGGATACTTGTCTGTTGATGTTGGACATGGAGCTGCTGTGACGCAAGTCAAATTTCAGACGTGATCTGACAAATAAAGTATTATCGTATCATATCGTATCGTATTATTGTATTACGGAGAGCAATGTGAGCGTCCATTCCCATTGGATAACGCAGGATTTTACACCCGGAAGTAAGTATTCTCTTTACTGTCGATTGATTTTACAGTGATATCTGCAGACCCGGCACCAGAACAAATCTAAAGGGAGGGCATATGATTGTCATGGGAGGGCACACAAAACCGTCACGTGCTGCGGGCCTGCGGCACAATATATATCTAACAGCAACATAGAAACCTCTTTTGAAACATTGTGTGTCTCGGAGAGAAATAGTAGAGACGATGAACTGCTGTTAGCTCTATTATGGCATTGTGCATGTCGTGAGAGGTGTGTTGCTGTGTGGGGAATGCTTTCCATTATGTTGGCCAACTCGGCATCTTTGACTGCAGCGTATACTCAAACAGCGATAGGAAGAGCCCACTGCCTGACTCGGACATGCTGTGGAGTGAATCGTGGTCACCTCTGAGAGGGAGTTGTTTGACAGCTAAAAAAGCTATAATATCAACGACAGCTGACACGTAATAAAGGCTCCGTGCAGCTGATCTGCACCAAAGTACTCATTTCCTTATCTGTTTCCTCGCGTATCCGTCTCTCTCTCCACAAACTCTCATGAAATGTGTTCTTTCGATGCGGCATGCCTTAGCAGTCCTTTATCAGTCTGTAATGCGTGTTTCCAGTCGCAAAAACCTTTGACAGTAAAAGCCAAAATGTTGCATGTTGAACTACATGCTGGATATCAGCTGGATAGCCTCAAGGAAAAACAATAAAGTATATGGATTCATAATTTTAAACAATTGATAAAAATGTATAAATTAATAATGTTTGGTGCAAACATTTCAAATTGAAATACAAAAGGAAAAAAAAGTTTGAAATGATTTATCACAAAAATCTTTCTAAATAGTAAATTATTAAAAAGTGTTTAGTCAATAGACGTTTTTCTGCCTAAAATAGTTGAAATGGAACGTGAACTATATCAAACACCACATCCATGGCAATTAACCCATTTTTGCCCACTATTTAAATTGACTTTGGTTGAAGTTAATACAAATATTTATATTATATATATATATATATATATATATAGCATATCATTGATGCAGTCTTTCTGTACACTTTTAAAATAAAATACTGCAAATGAAGAATATTTTTAACCCTTTAACAACCAGCGCTACCATTTGGTACAGCTCATTTTGTGTCTTGATATGTTGTTGAAAAAAAAATGAAAACGTTTTACTCCATCTGATTCAGCCAGCTTTACCATTTGGTTGACATGTTATGCACAAAATAACCTCTAGATGTCACTGTGGTTCAAACAGAATGCCCTTCAGCTAGCTTCAACTGAGAAAGTTGGCATGCTAAAAATCACTGCTGACGAAATCACTCTTTTTGGTCAACTTTTGTAAGGTAACCATGTCATTTGTGACATATGTTAGTGTCAGAGCACTGAGTGAACATAATTAGATAACTTGATGCACAAGAAAAGTTTGAACAAGGGTGTAATTATTTTTTGGAAAATATGCTCAACCAATCGGTCGATTTGGCCTTTTATGGTAAACTAGCAATACGACTTTTTCAGAGTTGCAGGGATGTTTTCCAATAAAATATGCTAAATAAATGGCTAGATTTGTGATAATATTACTAAATCTAGTACTGCCAAATGAGTCTCAGAGTGAAAGAGTGATAATAATTCATAAAGCAGCTTTAATGCATGGCATTCAGCCCGAAGTTGCACACAGATGAGCAAGTTAGGCCAACACAGGATATAGACATTTGCTGTTAGGCCAATTCAGCATATAGAGTAAGATGAGCAAGTCTTTGTTTTATTATGAAAAACACTTAATATTACTGTTTTCCTTTTCTACAACATATATATTGCTCATTTTCCATATAATAATTTGTTTTATTTTAAACTATTACCGAGTCCAACCGTGTCAGTTTTATTAAGAACTTGTGGTAAAAAATATTTGTAAAAAAAAAAATGAAGAGCAGCTGATTTGAAAAGACAAAGGGGAGAGACGGCTGAGTGACCGCAGTACAGAATCACTGTACAGTTTAAATCTCCTAACAATGTTGTCCATTTTAGACATAGGCTTATTATATTTACAGCCCTTAATAACATTCATCTTCTGTGCTCAATGTGTGTCTTGGGCGTTTTCGTTGTGATCGCTAAATTCACCTTGTTTCCCCTTGTTTATAATAGTGTAGCGACCCTGTATGGTGCTGAGTGTGTCACTCAAGCATGCCCGTCTCTCGATCTCAATCACAGAGCTGCACAGTGATGCTGGTCTGGGTGCGGGCCTGTGGTTGGGGGAGCACACGGGGGAGGGCGGGGACGTTGTGACGTTGATCCTATATATGGGTGTGAGTGTGTGAGGATAAACCTACAACCTGTACATGTAACCTGTGTCCGTGTGTGAACAAAGGAGTTAATAAACCCTCCATAACTTGAAACATGTTTCCGACTCCCTTTGTCGAACGTTACATTGGTGTCAGAAGAGACTTTTTCGAACGAAGGATATCTATCCTGACGGGAGCTCGTAACTGCGTCACGGAGCTAGCCGGTGAGCTAGCGGAGATGGATGAGTTCGGCAAGATGGGAGTGAAGCAGGAAAATAGTGACGGGGAGGAGTGGGTGGTCGAAGGACATGAGTAGGGAGTTCGAGAGTGCATGGGAGGCGAGAGAGCACCTGAGAGAGTCGGCGGTGAGGATGGCTAGAGACGCGGGGATGTCACCGTCCTCAGCGGCGTTTCGCGCCATTGACAAGCTGGATGTAAACAACAATGGTGGCGCCCAGCAACCAGTAGCAGCCGCCGCGTCCGTGAAAACACCCAAATACTCGGGTAAGGCAGACTGGGAGGCTTTCCATGCCCAATTTGAACTGCTAGCACATGCCGGGGGTTGGTCGATAGAGACTAAAGTGCTACAGTTAGCTTTGTGCCTCACAGACGAGGCTCTTTCATGCCTGCTACTACTACACAGCTATGAACCGCTGTAGAAAGTCTGGAGAGACGCTGCATGCGTTGGCGACGCGGAGAGTCTGACGCGGCGGGCGTATGCACACATGCCACCCGGAGTGCAGAGTGAGCTGGCACGGGATCAATTCATCAGGGCTCTCCTCCCTGCGGACTTGAGGGTCGAGGTACAGCTGCAGAATCCACAGTCCTTGCAGGCGGCCTTGGAGATGGCTGTGGAGAGAGAGAATGTGTGGAGTGTAGCTGCTAGGAGCAACGGAGGGCCGGTACCACCGGCTGTGAGGAGCTGCAGAGAGGAGGAGAAGCCTGCATGGGTTGCTGAAATGACTGAACTGTTAAGGGCTGTGTCTCTGCACCCAACACGCAGGCCAAGTACCAGGGTCTGCTGGGGGTGTGATCCGCCAGGACTCTGCAGCCAACACGCAGGCCAAGTACCAGGGTCTGCTGGGGGTGTGGTCCGCCAGGACTCTGCAGCCAACACGCAGGCCAAGTACCAGGGTCTGCTGGGGGTGTGGTCAGCCAGGACGTTTGGCCAGAGACTGCCCCAAGGCACACCGGACCCAGGGAAACGATGTGGGGCCCGCATAAAGGGGAAGATGCGGAGCCAGGCCCCAAAACCCCCCAACCAAACCACAGCTTTATTGCCACCAACACAGACATCCGAGGAAGGAGCCAGACAGCGCAGCCGGGGGAGCCAGGCTCTACGCCTTCCTGAAGAAGATGACAGCACATGCTTGGAGCCTGTTGTCGCGGTGGGCCGTGCTGGTGGTGGGGATTCCTGTTATGTCCCTGTCACTGTGGAAGGGGTGCCCTGCACTGCACTGGTGGACACAGGCTCTACAGTAACCCTGGTGAGAGCAGATGTGTTGCCCAGTGGGACTATTTTAGAACCGACAGCGGTGCGTCTACGCACAGTCACGGGAGAGCTGGCACCTATGAAAGGAAAAGGCATGCTGACTGTGTCGGTGGGGGGAGTTGAAGTGCATCATCCAGTGTGGATAGTGGATGTACAGGACCCGTGTATTCTGGGACTTTTTGAGGGCGTCTGGTTGCCACCTGGATCTTCAAGCAGGCACAGTCACGGTGAGTTTCCACGCGGGGCTCGTGATCACTATGACCCGTATCCACACCCCTGCTGAACCTGCTGGGAGACCCCTAAACACCCCGTGAGTACCCTAGAAACTGAAGAAAATCCTCCCTCCTTACCCTTGTCCCCGGTGACGCCCACTCAGGGAAATTCTGCACCTGTCACCCCCGGCCTGTGCCACCCGATCACAGCCTCCCCCAGTTACCCCAGACTGGGGTGGAAGAGGCTCAGTCTGCAGTATTGGAGGTGTGGAGGAAGAACTGTGGCAGCCTGAATCCCGAGCAGCAAGAGCAATTGTGGCAGCTGCTGCTAGAGTTCCAGGGCAGTTTCGCCATGAGTGAGGAGGAGGTGGGCCGAACTCATCTGGTAGAACATGAGATTGATACAGGGGACTCGCGTCACATCAAGTGTCGCCCGCGCCGACTTCCCCTGGCTCGTCAGCAGGCTTGCGACGAGGCAGTGCAGAGCATGCTGCAGGCAGACATCATCGAGCCCTCCGACATGGGCAGCACCTGTAGTCATGGTCCCGAAGAAGACAGGTGGCTGGCGGCTGTGCTCAGACTACAGGCCGGTGAACGAGGTCACCAAGAAGGATTCATACCCCCTTCCCCGCATCAATGAGTCCCTGGACCTGGTCTCAGGGTCGTCGTGGTTCTCTTCCTTGGATGGACCGCCGCAGTGGGTATTACCAAGTTCCTCTTGCCCCAGAGGCCAGACCAAAAACGGCTTTCTGCACCGGCCGGGGGCTATGGCAGCTCAAGGTCCTCAGTGTTGGGCTTTGTAATGCTCCTGCCACCTTTGTGCGGTTGATGGACAGGGTGCTGTCTGGTATCCCACGCCAGCAGTGCTTGGTTTACCTGGACGACATCCTGGTGCATGGCAGCTCGTTTGAGGCGGACCTGAGATCTCTAAGAGTGGTGCTGGAAAGGATCAGAGTCGCTGGTTTGAAGCTACACCCAGATATGTGCCATTTCATGCAGAGAGAGGTCACTTTCCTGGGCCACAAAGTGGGGGGCGAAGGCATCGGCACCCTGCACGAGAAAGTGCAGGCGGTTGCGGGCTGGCCAAATCCTCGCAACCAGAAGCAGCTGAAGAGTTTCCTGGGCCTGGCCTCGTACTACAGGAAGTTTGTACGGGGTTTTGCTTGCACTGCTGCACCCCTGTTCCAGCTGCTGCAGAAGGACAGTGATTTCCTGTGGTCTGAGCAATGTCATGCAGCATTTGACAGCCTTCGGCGTGCCTTGAGTGAGTCCACGGTTCTCGCCCCAGCCAACCCCAGTCTGCCGTTCACCCTGGACACAGACGCTAGTGGCGTGGGTGTAGGCGGAGTGCTCTCCCAGACTACACCAGAGGTGGAGCGGGTTGTGGCATACTTCAGCCGGGCGTTCAACAAAGCGGAGCGACGATACTGCGTCACTCGCAGGGAACTCTTGGCAGTGGTGCTGTCCATCAGGCACTTTAAGTACTACCTGTGTGGCCAGGCGTTCACGGTGAGGACTGATCACTCTGCATTACAGTGGCTCATGATATTCAAGGAGCCAGAAGGGCAGGTCGCCAGGAGTGGAGTGCACCAGCTGAGCATAAGCTGGGCGTAACTCTACGTCCGACGTAGAACCGAAGGTTAAGACCAAACTAAAGTTATGACTAGTGCACCACTTAGACTTAAGCCCTGTATGCGTTGCGCCCGGGTGTAACGTTTACGCCTAGTATGGAGCAGGCGTAAATCGGAAAGACAGACTAGTATCCATAGTAACGTAAAACAGGGAAGAAGGATATTAACGATGGCAGGGCGTCTTGTTTACATGTTTAACAATGAAAGGGCATTAAGAAGAGAGAGTCGTCCGTGATGGAACAAACCCACTGGACATCTATTCAGTGAACTGATAGAGGTTTCGGCAGACAAGCCCTTTTTGATTGAATCGAGGAGATCTCCCTCAGCTCCAGCACGGATCAGATCGAAACGCTGCGCTCTCCCCAACCTTGCAGGTGTTGATTGCGCTCAGATTCTACGCGAACGGGGCCTTTCAAAATACTGTGGGAGACATGATTAATGTTCATCGCACAACTGCATGTCGGGCTATAAGACAAGTTTCATTGGCCCTCCAGCACCGATTTCTTTCTCCGTCAGTTCCCGCTGTAGCTCTGACAAATCCCTCTTTCTCTTTCGGGGTGTGGCCATTTGGGATTCCCCTTGAGTCATCGCTGACGCTGTGGGTGTGGGGATTTCCTCTTCTCTGCGGTCCTCTGAGTCTGTAAAATGGCGTTGCTTGACAACAATTACTGTTTCGCGTGTATTCACGTGGACGCGCATCTTAAGACCAGGCGCAGCTGCGCCCAAGACTAGTCAGGCTTGGTGCACTCGGTGTAAATTCGAATCACTACGTCGGACGTAGCTAAGCCCGACGTTAGAGTTAAGCCCTGCTTTTTTTACGCCCATCTGGTGCACTCCACTCCAGGTGGTTAGAAGAGCTCCAAGCTTTCGACTTCAGGGTGGAGCACCGGGCTGGGGTGCGTCACACAAATGCAGATGCTCTCTCCCGCCGCCCGTGTGCCGCCGGCGGATGCCACTACTGCGAGAAGAGAGAGACTCGTGAAAAGGAGCTGCTGGAGGAGGATACCGTCTGTGCGGCAGCGCGGCAAGTGGAAGAGGTTATCTGCCGGGAGATCCAGACAGTGGACGTGGCAGAGTGGAAGCAACAGCAAGAGCTGGACGCCGTCCTACAGCCTGTACTGCAGTGGGTTGAGTCGCAGCAGCGGCCACCGTGGGAGGAAGTGGCAGTGTTCTCCAAAGCAACCAAGGGGCTGTGGTCTCAGTTTGAGGCTCTGCGTCTGTGTCAGGGCGTACTACAGCGTTCGTGGAAGGAGCCAGCAACGGGGGAGAAGAGGTGGCAGGTGGTGGTCCTGAGGGGTCTGCAAGAGGCTGTACTCAAGGCCATGCATGGAACGGCAGGCTCTGGGCACTTTGGCGTCACTAAGACTCTCCGCCGTCTTCGCCAGGGCTGCTACTGGGGGCAGTGCCGGAGGGATGTCGAAGACTTCTGTCACCGCTGTGACCCTTGTATGGCTCGGAAGGGCCCCCCTGGTCGTTCCCATGCTCCGCTGCAACAGTTTCCCGTGGGAAACATTCTTCTCTTGCATACATATATTGTCTTCATACATACATACATTCTTCTCTTGCATACATATATTGTCTTCATACATACATACAGTACATACATACATTCTTCTCTTGCATACATATATTGTCTTCAGGCATGCATATATTATTTATATTATTAAATGTAAACATTGAATGAATGTGCATGAGAGCAAAATGTATAAAGATGAGCATTAAAATATATGAATATGAGAGCAAAATGCATGAATGTGTGAGTGACAATATATACGTGTGTGAGAGTGAAAATGTGTGTATGTAAAAGCAGAATGTATGTGCGTGAGAGGACCAGTATGAATTACGGCCTGTACGGCCCCTCATATTAAAGACACACACACACACACACACACACACACACACACACACACACACACACACACACACACACACACACACACACACACACACACACACACACACACACACACACACACACACCCCCACACACACACACACACACACACACACACACACACACACTTTTGCATTTCAAAGTATTGCTTGTTCAAACAGTTGGATGTTGGAGCTTCACTGTGCACTGCTGAATGATGTATGTGCAGAGTTTCTTCTGCTCTGAAATTGAATATATTTGTTACATATTAATATAATTTTTGATTTTTAGATTTCATTTTGGATTTGTGAATGGGAAAAAATACCAAACACTAATTATTCAAAGTAGAGTATTTCATTGTATATACGGTAATACAAAGGAGGCCTAGGCCTATGTGATGATATAATGTTTGACATTATTGATGTTAAAAAAAGTGATTTGTTTTCCATGCCATTCGTGTGTTTTTCTTATCAGAAAGGGAAGTTATTTATTTGTAAGCTCCAAATTCAAATGTTTCCTTCAATAGGCGCATTCACACCGCAGTACTTTTCCCACAAAGGTTCATGAGAACTTAGTTCATGAGAACTATTTTGTCGCGTTCACACCAAAAAGAGCCGGTACTAAAATTAGTTCATGAGAACCTTTTCACCCCCTTTTCCGTCCCTGCTAGAGAGCAGGGGCTTTCGTGGGAGAAAAAGGTTCCTATGTCTGATTGGCTGGGCGGATTGCAAACCACGCCCCGTAAAACTCCCACAAAGTTTTGTGAAGCCGCCATTTTATTAGCCTCGCATTAGCATTATTAGCATTAGCATTCGCCCAGCGCAGAAACGCATAGAGACTAACTTATGGCAACACAAAATAAAACATGGGAGCGGTGGAGATGAGGAGGTGTCGGCGTTCTGGCGATTTACTCGGAAGGCTTCAGTAGAAGCTGCTGGGAGTCCCAGCAGCTTCTACTGAAGCCTTCCCCAACTCCGGGGACTTCCGGCCGGGGACTTTGGGCGGCAGTATACGCCGTGAAGTGGTTTGAGGCCTGCCAGTAAACCCAAAGCAGAAGAAGAAGAAGAAGAAGTGACGTCAGCGGCTTCATTTGCCTAATCCACCCCCAGGGACTCTTTCCGGTGTGAACGCGATCTCATGAACCTTTGTGGGAAAAGTACTGCGGTGTGAATGCGCCTAATGGTCTTTGTGCCCTGGTATGTGGCCTTTGCGCCCTGAACAAATGCGTGACACCAAAGGCCAAATGGCCTTGCCCCTAAAATCACGAAAATACAAGCCTGATCACAACTGGACCTTCTGTAGACACACACACACACACACACACACACACACACACACACACACACACACACACACATACACACACACACACACACACACACACACACACACACACACCCTCAGCTTCAAGGGGTCTCTCAATCAAAACAATAAATAAGATGAGGTTTTGTGGCAATCTTTGCCAACATGCAGTCGTTTTCACCAGGTTAGAATCCTTCATTGTTTTTGTTCAAGAGGTTTGTAGAGGAAGCAGAGGTCTCCCCCTTGCCACCAGTTACATAACCATGCATTCAAATAGTGCAAAACACTGAGAATTATCAATGTTACCTTAAATCAGTGTTTCTTAATGCTGATGTCTCTCATCATTTAAGATCCTGAGGCAATATAGAGGTAAACACCAAAAATGTAGCTTTCAGACAGTCACAATGCTTACGCTCCAAAGGGATACAACGCCATCACAGAAGACCAAATAAAACAGATATTATCTGGATCCAAAGAAAGACTTTCTCTTGATCTCTAAATATAAGCCAATGGCTTTTGCAGATAGTTGGCAGCAAGCAAGTTAGATTAGCGATCGCGAGCTGGTGGCTTATCTGCAAATGCCTTGTAAATTCATGTTGCCTAATGCATGCATTTCAAACTATACGTGCTGTGTGTGGCAGCATGTTGAAGCCATTGGTGTTGTGTTCTCATTGTATTCAAATGTAAGCAGCTCCGAAAGGCTTATTCTGAATGTTGAAAGCACTCACATTTCCCCCGAAACCTGCCATCTTCATTTGAGAAATATTTCAGTGTTACATAATTATGTTATATACATTTTTAACTCAGCTTTATGCACACACATACATATAGCATGGTTTAAGAAACGGGCTGACGTGTCGGGTGGAGCAGGAGGAGGCCGCAGCAGGGTCCAGGCGGGGGGGCTGCAGTGTACAGCTCACGATCGGAGCAGAGACACACGTTCACTAAGCCGAAAAACTGCAGCCGGTCGCAGAGATCAGCAATTCAAAAATGAAGTCAACACACATCGACCACTGAATTGTTAAGAACCTTAAATATATAGTCTATGTTAAGAACGAGAGAAGTCAGAGTCAGTGATGCATTTATTTTCCACATTGATAGAACACAACAACTTCTCTTGATATGTAAAGAAATGACCATGTTTAATGTGAAAAGGGACCGCAGATAATTATCTCCTGAGCTTCATGTTCAGTGTCTTTGAGAACATGGATTTACTTTTGCTGCCTGCTGCTAAGTTTCTGATTCACTCCTACTTCTCTTCGTCACTTCCTTTCCAGTGCACATCTCTGACAACTGTTACCTGCTCTGAATGTCAGGCTTAAACGTATATTTCATTATTAGTAAATAAAAAGCGTTTGAATGGTGGCATCCATCAGAGACTAAATACGGTTTTATTTAAATATCCATATCTATCTTTTTAAATGAACAAGCAATTTGTTCAACAGAGCTAACACTTTGATGAGTACACCATAAGGAGAGGCAGGTTCAATAAAGAAGGGTATATAGAGGATGTACAGCATGTTTAATGTGCTCTCGATATTTTTAGCTTTGAAAAATGTATTCAAAGAACAAAGTAAGACATATTAGTCTTTTAAACTACACACTTTGATTTTCAGTTATGTGTTTAAAGTTGTCTTTCAGTAAAAATGTATTACTCTTTTGTCTAGTTCTTAGGGGACTCGATTGCACAACCACAGCATTGTGGAGTGGTTGTTGATCTTTCATTCATTTGGTTGCTACAGTATTTTAAAATGAAACTCAGAGTTGCGCGAGACAGAAAGCAGACCAATGCACGAGAACACATAACTGTATGTTTACTGTGGATGCCCTTTTCTTCAGTTTCTGTGTGTGCTGCCAGGCTCCTTGGCTCAGCTGGGTTGTACTGCTACGGTATGTGATTAAAGTGTGTCAGTTAAGATTACAATGTGTTGATCTATCAAGTTCTCATATAGCACTTCAGTTATCTAATGGAATGGATGGAAACGCCAATTGCAATTTGTATCTTCAGGTTAGTCCACACACTCCTGGAATAATAATAAAGTATTGCACTTTTCATTGGCTGCATACATGTTGGACTCTGTTGGCACTCACATGTTGACTTTGGCCCTGTGCTATTTCATACTGGGAAAAGTAGAAAACAGAACAATTGGCTTATGTGAGCTTGTGTGCTGCTGTCCACAGTTTAAGAGGAGTGTGTAAGTGGGCCAGCGGAGTCAGTGAGAGCCTCTGGGACTTAATCATAGAGAGCAGCAAAGCAAAACAA